>NC_057804.1:202412624-202534713 GCF_018294505.1 Triticum aestivum | reverse complement strand
CCCTTAGGGACCCTATATATAGTGGGGGGAGGGAGGGCAGCCGCACCCTATCCCCTGGCGCCTCCCTCTCCCTCCCGTGACACCTCTCCCTCTCGCTGTGCTTGGCGAAGCCCTGCCGAGATCGCTGCTGCATCCACCACCACGTCATCGTGCTACTAGATCTCCATCAACCTCTCCTTCCCCCTTGCTGGATCAAGAAGGAGGAGACATCTTCCCAACCGTACGTGTGTTGAACGCGGAGGTGCCGTCCTTTCAGCGCTAGGATCTCCGGTGATTTGGATCACGACGAGTACGACTCCCTCAACCCCGTTCTCTTGAACGCTTCCGCGCGCGATCTACAAGGGTATGTAGATGCACTCCTCTCTCTCATTGCTAGATGACTCCATAGATTGATCTTGGTGAAGCGTAGAAAAAATTTATTTTCTGCAATGTTCCCCAACAGTGGCATCATGAGCTAGGTCTATGCGTAGTTACTATGAACGAGTAGAACACAAACTTGTTGTGGGCGTATATGTTGTCAATTTTCTTGCCACTACTAGTCTTATCTTACTTTGGCGGCATCATGGGATGAAGCGGCCCGGACCGACCTTACACGTACGCGTACGTGAGACAGGTTCCACCGATTGAGATGCACTAGTTGCATAAGGTGGCTAGCGGGTGTCTGTCTCTCCCACTTTAGTTGGAGCGCATTTGATGAAAAGGGTCCTTATGAAGGGTAAATATAAATTGGCATATCACGTTGTGGTTTTACGTAGGTAAGAAACGTTCTTGCTAGAAACCTATAGAAGCCACATAAAAAACATGCAACAACAATTAGAGGACGTCTAACTTGTTTTTGCAGCATGTGTCGTGTGATGTGATATGGCCAAAAGGATGTGATGAATGATATATGTGATGTATGAGATTGATCATGTTCTTGTAATAGGAATCACGACTTGCATGTCGATGAGTATGACAACCGGCAGGAGCCATAGGAGTTGTCTTTATTTTTTGTATGACCTGCGTATCATTGAATAATGCCATGTAAATTACTTTACTTTATTGCTAAACGCGTTAGCCATGGAAGTAGAAGTAATCGTTGGCATGACAACTTCATGAAGACACGATGATGGAGATCATGGTGTCATGCCGGTGACGAGGATGATCATGGCGCCCCGAAGATGGAGATCAAAGGAGCAATATGATATTGGCCATATCATGTCACTATTTGATTGCATGTGATGTTTATCATGTTTTACATCTTATTTGCTTAGAACGACGGTAGCTTAAACAAGATGATCCCTCGTGATAATTTCAAGAAAGTGTTCCCCCTAACTGTGCACCGTTGCGAAGATTCATTGTTTCGAAGCACCACGTGATGATCGGGTGTGATAGATCCTAACATTCGAATACAACGGGTGTAAGCCAGATTTACACACGCATTACACTTAGGTTGACTTGACGAGCCTAGCATGTACAGACATGGCCTCGGAACACGGAAGACCGAAAGGTCGATCATGAGTCATATAGAAGATACGATCAACATGAAGATGTTCGCCGATGATGACTAGTCCGTCTCACGTGATGATCGGAAACGGCCTAGTTGACTCGGATCATGTTTCACTTAGATGACTAGAGGGATGTCTGCCTGAGTGGGAGTTCATTGAATAATTTGATTAGATGAACTTAATTATCATGAACTTAGTCTAAAATCTTTACAATATGTCTTGTAGATCAAATGGCCCATGCTAATGTTGCCCTCAACTTCAACGCGTTCCTAGAGAAAACCAAGCTGAAAGATGATGGCAGCAACTATACGTACTGGGTCCGGAACCTGAGGATCATCCTCATAGGTGCAAAGAAATATTATGTCCTAGAAGCACCGCTAGGTGAAGCACCCATCCCAGAGAACCAAGGCGTTATGAACGCTTGGTAGTCTCGTGCTGATGATTACTCCCTCGTTCAGTGCGGCATGCTTTACAGCTTAGAACCAGGGCTCCAAAAGTGTTTTGAGCAGCACGGAGCATATGAGATGTTCGAAGAGTTGAAAATGGTTTTCCAAGCTCATGCCTGGGTCGAGAGATATGAAGTCTCTCACAAGTTCTTAAGTTGTAAGATGGAGGAAAATAGTTCTGTCAGTGAGCACATACTCAAAATGTCTGGGTTGCACAACCGCTTGACTCAACTGGGAGTTAATCTCCCGGATGACGCGGTCATTGACAGAATCCTTCAGTCGCTTCCACCGAGCTACAAGAGCTTTGTGATGAAATTCAATATGCAGGGGATGGAAAAGACCATTCCTGAGGTATATGCAATGCTGAAATCAGTGGAGGTAGAGATCAAAAAGGAACATCAAGTGTTGATGGTGAATAAAACCACTAAGTTCAAGAAAGGCAAGGGTAAGAAGAACTTCAAGAAGGACGGCAAGGGAGTTGCCGCGCCCGTTAAGCCAGTTGCCGGGAAGAAGTCAAAGAATGGACCCAAGCCTGAGACTGAGTGCTTTTATTGCAATGGAAGTGGTCACTCGAAGCGGAACTGCCCCAAGTACTTAGCGGACAAGAAGGCCGGCAACACCAAAGGTATATGTGATATACATGTTATTGAAGTGTACCTTACCAGCACTCGTAGTAGCTCCTGGGTATTTGATACCGGTGTGGTTGCTCATATTTGTAACTCAAAGCAGGAGCTACGGAATAAGCGGAGACTGGCGAAGGACGAGGTGACGATGCGCGTCGGGAATGGTTCCAAGGTCGATGTGATTGCCGTCGGCACGCTACCTCTACATTTACCTACGGGATTAGTTTTAAACCTCAATAATTGTTATTTAGTGCCAGCTTTGAGCATGAACATTGTATCTGGATCTCGTTTAATACGAGCTGGCTACTCATTTAAATCCGAGAATAATGGTTATTCTATTTATATGAGAGATATGTTTTATGGTCATACCCCGCTGGTCAATGGTTTATTCTTAATGAATATCGAACGTGATGTTACACATATTCATAGTGTGAATACCAAAAGATGTAAGGTTGATAACGATAGTCCCACATACTTGTGGCACTGCCGCCTTGGTCACATTGGTGTCAAGCGCATGAAGAAGCTCCATGCTGATGGACTTTTAGAGTCTCTCGATTATGAATGATTTGACACATGCGAACCATGCCTCATGGGCAAAATGACCAAGACTCTGTTCTCAGGAACAATGGAGCGAGCAACCAACTTATTGGAAATCATACATACTGATGTGTGCGGTCCAATGAGCGTTGAGGCTCGCAGAGGCTATCGTTATGTTCTCACTCTCACTGATGACTTGAGTAGATATGGGTATGTCTACTTGATGAAACACAAGTCTGAGACCTTTGAAAAGTTCAAGGAATTTCAGAATGAGGTAGAGAATCAACGTGACCAAAAGATAAAGTTCTTACGATCAGATCGTGGGGAGAATATTTAAGTCACGAATTTGGTATGCACTTAAGGAAATGTGGAATCGTTTCACAACTCACGCCGCTTGGAACACCTCAGCGTAACGGTGTGTCTGAACGTCGTAATCGCACTCTATTGGATATGGTGCGATCTATGATGTCACTTACCGATTTACCGCTATAATTTTGGGGATACGCTCTAGAGACAGCTACATTCACTTTAAATAGGGCACCATCTAAATCCGTTGATACGACACCGTATGAATTATGGTTTGGGAAGAATCCTAAGCTATCGTTTTAAAAGTTTGGGGATGCGATGCTTATGTCAAGAAACTTAAACCTGAAAAGCTCGAACCCAAGTCGGAAAAATGCATCTTCATAGGATACCCTAAGGAAACCATTGGGTATACCTTCTACCTAAGATCCGAGGGCAAGATCTTTGTTGCCAAGAACGGGTCCTTTATGGAGAAAGAGTTTCTCTCGAAAGAAGTAAGTGGGAGGAAAGTGGAACTTGAAAGTACTACCTCTTGAACCAGTAAGTAGCGCAGCTCAGGAAGATGTTCTTGTGGTGCCTGCACTGACTAGAGAGGAAAATAATGATGATGATGAAGGTACTTCGGATCAAGTTACTACTAAACTTCATAGGTCCACGAGGACATGTTCCACACCAGAGTGGTATGGCAACCCTGTCCTAGAAGTCATGTTGTTAGACAATGGTGAACCTTCGAACTATGAAGAAGCAATGGCGGGCCGAGATTCCAACAAATGGCTTGAAGCCATGCAATCCGAGATAGGATCCATGTATGAAAACAAAGTATGGACTTTGACAGACTTGCCCGATGATCAGCGAGCGATAGAAAACAAATGGATCTTTAAGAAGAAGACGGATGCGGATGGTAATGTTACCATCTATAAAGCTTGACTTGTCGCTAAGGGTTATCGACAAGTTCAAGGGGTTGACTACAATGAGACTTTCTCTCCCGTAGCGAAGCTAAAGTCCGTCCGAATCATGTTAGCAATTGCCGCATACTATGATTATGAGATATGGCAAATGGACGTCAAAACGGCATTCCTTAACGGCCATCTTAAGGAAGAACTGCATATGATGCAGCCAGAAGGTTTTGTCGATCCTAAGAATGCTAACAAGGTATGCAAGCTCCTGCGCTCCATCTATGGGCTGGTGCAAGCATCTCGGAGTTGGAACATTCGCTTTAATGAAATGATCAAAGCGTTTGGGTTTATGCAGACTTATGGAGAAGCCTGCGTTTACAAGAAAGTGAGTGGGAGCTCTGTAGCATTTCTCATATTATATGTGGATGACATACTTTTGATGGGAAATGATATTGAACTATTGGACAGCATTAAGGCCTACTTGAATAAGTGTTTTCAAAGAAGGACCTTGGAGAAGCTGCTTACATATTAGGCATCAAGATCTATAGAGATAGATCAACACGCCTCATAGGTCTTTCACAAAGCACATACCTTGATAAGATATTGAAGAAGTTCAATATGGATCAGTCCAAGAAGGGGTTCTTGCCTGTATTGCAAGGTGTGAAATTGAACTCGGCTCAATGTCCGACCACGGCAGAAGATAGAGAAAAGATGAGTGTCGTCCCCTATGCCTCAGCCATAGGGTCTATCATGTATGCCATGACGTGTACCAGACCTGATGTAAACCTTGCCGTAAGTTTGGTAGGAAGGTACCAAAGTAATCCCGGCATGGAACACTGGACAGCGGTCAAGAACATCCTAAAGTACCTGAAAAGGACTAAGGATATGTTTCTCGTATATGGAGGTGACGAAGAGCTCATCGTAAAGGGTTACATCGACGCTAGCTTCGACACAGATCTGGATGACTCTAAGTCACAAACCGGATACGTGTATATTTTGAATGGTGGGGCAGTAAGCTAGTGCAGTTGCAAGCAGAGCGTCGTGGCGGGATCTACATGTGAAGCAGAGTACATGGCAGCATCGGAGGCAGCGCATGAAGCAATCTGGGTGAAGGAGTTCATCACCGACCTAGGAGTCATACCCAATGCGTCGGGGCCGATCACACTCTTATGTGACAACACTGGAGCTATTGCACTTGCCAAGGAGCCCAGGTTTCACAAGAAGACCAAGTACATCAAGCGTCGCTTCAACTCCATTCGTGAAAATGTTCAAGATGGAGACATAGATATTTGTAAAGTACATACGGACCTGAATATAGCAGATCCATTGACTAAACCTCTCCCTAGAGCAAAACATGATCAACACCAGAACGCTATGGGTGTTCGATTCATCACAATGTAACTAGATTATTGACTCTAGTGCAAGTGGGAGACTGTTGGAAATATTCCGTAGAGGCAATAATAAAATGGTTATTATTATATTTCCTTGTTCATGATAATTGTCTATTGTTCATGCTATAATTGTGTTATCCGGAAATCATAATACATGTGTGAATATATAGACCACAACACGTCCCTAGTGAGCCTCTAGTTGACTAGCTCGTTGATCAACAGATAGTCATGGTTTCCTGACTATGGACATTGGATGTCATTGATAACGGGATCACATCATTAGGAGAATGATGTGATGGACAAGACCCAATCCTAAGCATAGCACAAGATCGTGTGGTTTGTTTTGCTAGAGCTTTTCCAAATGTCAAGTATCATTTCCTTAGACCATGAGATTGTGCAACTCCCGGATATCGTAGGAGTGCTTTGGGTGCGCCAAACGTCACAACGTAACTGGGTGACTATAAAGGTGCACTATGGGTATCTCCGATAGTGTCTATTGGGTTGGCGCGAATCGAGACTGGGATTTGTCACTTCATATGACGGAGAGGTATCTCTAGGCCCACTCGGTAATGCATCATCATAATGAGCTCAATGTAACCAAGTGTCTGGTCACGGGATCATGCATTATGGTACGAGTAAAGTGACTTGCCGGTAACGAGATTAAACGAGGTATTGGGATACCGACGATCGAATCTCGGGCAAGTAATGTACCGATTGACAAAGGGAATTGTATATGGGATTGATTGAATCCTCGACATCGAGGTTCATCCGATGAGATCATCGAGGAGCATGTGGGAGCCAACATGGGTATCCAGATCCCGCTGTTGGTTATTGACCGGAGAGGCGTCTCGGTCATGTCTGCATGTCTCCCGAACCCCTAGGGTCTACACACTTAAGGTTCGGTGACGCTAGGGTTGTTGAGATATTAGTATGAAGTAACCCGAAAGTTGTTCGGGGTCCCGGATGAGATCCCGGACGTCACGAGGAGTTCCGGAATGATCCGGAGGTGAACATTTATATATAGGAAGTACAGTTTCGGCCATCGGGAAAGTTTCGGGGGTCACCGGTATTGTACCGGGACCACCAGAAGGGTCCCGGGGGTCCATCGGGTGGGGCCACCTATCCCGGAGGGCCCCATGGGCTGAAGTGGGAGGGGAACCAGCCCCTGGTGGGCTGGTGCGCCCCCCCCCCCCCCCTTGCCCCCCCCCTGCGCCTAGGGTTGGAAACCCTAGGGGTGGGGGCGCCTCACTTGCCTTGGGGGGAAAGCCACCCCCTTGGCCGCCGCCCCCCTTGGAGATTGGATCTCCTAAGGCCGGCGTCCCCCTTAGGGGCCCTATATATAGTGGGGGGAGGGAGGGTAGCCGCACCCTATCCCCTGGCGCCTCCCTCTCCCTCCCGTGACACCTCTCCCTCTCGCTGTGCTTGGCGAAGCCCTGCCGAGATCGCTGCTGCATCCACCACCACGTCATCGTGCTACTAGATCTCCATCAACCTCTCCTTCCCCTTGCTGGATCAAGAAGGAGGAGACATCTTCCCAACCGTACGTGTGTTGAACGCGGAGGTGCCGTCCTTTCAGCGCTAGGATCTCCGGTGATTTGGATCACGACGAGTTCAATGTGACCAAGTGTCTGGTCACGGGATCATGCATTACGGTACGAGTAAAGTGACTTGCCGGTAACGAGATTAAACAAGGTATTGGGATACCGATGATCAAATCTCGGGCAAGTAACGTACCGATTAACAAAGGGAATTGTATATGGGATTGATTGAATCCTCGACATCATGGTTCATCCGATGAGATCATCGAGGAGCATGTGGGAGCCAACATGGGTATCCAGATCCCGCTGCTGGTTATTGACCGGAGAGGCGTCTCGGTCATGTCTGCATGTCTCACGAACCCGTAAGGTCTACACACTTAAGGTTCGGTGATGCTAGGGTTGTTGAGATATTAGTATGCAGTAACCCGAAAGTTGTTCGGAGTCCCGGATGAGATCCCGGATGTCATGAGGAGTTCCGGAATGGTTCGGAGGTGAAGATTTATATATAGGAAGTACAGTTTCGGCTATCAGGAAAGTTTTGAGGGTCACCGGTATTGTACCAGGACCACCGGAAGGGTCCCGGGGGTCCACCGGGTGGGTCCACCTATCCCGGAGGGCCCCATGGGCTGAAGTGGGAGGGGAACCAGCCCCTGGTGAGCTGGTGCGCCCCCCCTTGGGCCCCCCTACGCCTAGGGTTGGAAACCCTAGGGGTGGGGGGCGCCTCACTTGCCTTGGGGGGCAAGCCACCCCCTTGGACGCCCCCCCCCCCCTTGGAGATTGGATCTCCTAGCGCCGGCTCCCCACTTAGGGGCCCTATATATAGTGGGGGGAGGGAGGGCAGCCGCACCCTAGCCCCTGGCATCTCCCTCTCCCTCCGGTGACACCTCTCCCTCTCGCTGTGCTTGGCGAAGCCCTACCGAGATCGCTGTTGCATCCACCACCACGCCGTCGTGCTGTTGAATCTCCATCAACCTCTCCTTCCCCCTTGCTGGATCAAGAAGGAGGAGACGTCTTCCCAACCGTACGTGTGTTGAACGCGGAGTTGCTGTCCGTTCGGCGCTAGGATCTCCGGTGATTTGGATCACGACGAGTACGACTCCCTCAACCCCATTCTCTTGAACGCTTCCGCGCGTGATCTACAAGGGTATGTAGATGCACTCCTCTCTCTCGTTGCTAGATGACTCCATAGATTGATCTTGGTGAAGCATAGAAAAAATTTATTTTCTACAACGTTCCCCAACATGACAATGTTCAAGACCAAGATTTGAAGAGCACATGCCTGGTAGCATGCGGCTCCTCTTGAAGATCGACAACCCACGGGTCCACGTGGGATCAAATGATGAAGACCCCTGGTAAGACCCTTGCCGGGGATGACTCCAAGACACCCCGGCAAGCCTTGTCGGGGATGATCACTGGGCCGCGGCCGGGCCCGCGCTCGGCAGGGTTCCACCACCTCACCACCACTCCAACGCGGCGATATGCATGCCAGCGAAGCAGACGCCTGCGTGGAGGCATGCAGATCTTCATGGAAGCCTACCACTTTGCCAACATAGCAACTGGTTGTCCAGCATGGCACTGCATGCCTCATCGGCCCAGACGCGTGGCAAGGCGAGGGGAAGCGGCGAAGGACGAGATGGCCTCTGTTGTCGTCCCCAATAAAGCAAGAGGACACATAGGCATCGCATTAAATGTGTTTGTCCTACATTAATCGAGCGATAAGCTCGCATCGCTGTAGCTTGCCACCTCCTGTGTGCCACTGTGGCAACCCCTTTGTGTATAAAAGGAGGCCCGAGGCACACAGAGAGAGGATTCGGACTTTTGGACAAAGCATGCATCGTAGCTAGTTCAAAAGCTCAAGAGCACTCATATAACCAGATAAAGCAGGACTAGGGTATTACGCATCTTTGCGGCCCGAACCTGGATAAAAATCCTCTGTGTGCTAATGACTCGACCTGCTCTTCGTGCAACTAATCCCCCGCCGAACGTAGAAGGGATCATTGTGACCCCATAGGTGATCAGTTTCCCCGACAACTTTGGCGCGCCAGGTAGGGGGTTTAGTTGTGAGAATCTGGTCTATAGTTAGTACAATAGCTCTCTCGTCGCCATGGCTCCGGAGAAGAAGGCGAGCGGTGGCACCCATGATTGCAGCAATGATCTGCACAGCGACCAAAAAGCTAAGTTATCTTAATCTTGAGTAATCCTTCCTTTTTGTGAGGTTATCAACCGTCAAATTCTTCAAGGAGCTAGCTTGCCGTTTTGGTGTGCCAAAAAGGGTCATCACCAACAATGGCACGCAGTTCACAGGCTGCACCTTCATGCAGTACATCCAAGGTCTTGGCGGCAAGGATAAAGACTTTGGTAAGCTACGCAAGTGCGGAAGATGCCGGATTGATGAGTTGCCGGCGATTCTTTGGTCAGTCGGGACAACGCCAAATTGAGCCACCGGCCAGACACCCTTCTCCCTCGCATATGGGTCGGAGGTAGTTCTCCCCACAAAACTCACATATGGGTCACCTCGAGTGCTCGCTTATGACAAGTTTGAGCAAGAGCGGTTGCGGCAATATGACGCAACGCTCCTTGAGGAAGATCGTCTTCGGGCGGCTGTGCAAGCTGCGCGCTACCAGCAAGCCTTGCGCCGCTACCATAGCCGCAAGGTTTGTGCCCGAAGCTGTGAGGAAGGCGACCTTGTTCTTCGGCGCGTTCAGTCGGCCAAGAATTATAGCGAGTTGATGCCGAAGTGGGAAGGCCCTTATCAGGTAATACAAGTCACCAGGCCCGGTGCAGTCCGCCTGGGGACCCAAGAGGGCGTTCCAGTGAGCAACTCCTGGAACAGCAAACATCTTCATAAGTTTTACCCATAAGGCGTGGTTGCCGGGCCTCCCGGCATACCACCTTTTGTACAAGCCTTGCCGGCAAGGCATGTCACCCTTTGTACAAGCCAGGCGTAGACCCTAGGCAACAGATAAATAAAAGAAGCGCTGGAGCCCTAAATTTTAGCATGCATGCTGGGTCAAGTTTTTCTCTCTCTGTGTTAGGGTCGATAGTGCTTAACCGCAACTAACCCCTAGCACAAAGGTCGAGTGCGCGTCTTTTTGTCTCTTCCGGTCCTTTTTGGTTCGCAGGATGCCCGGGCGTTTCTGCCATGTCCTTTGGAGGAGAGGAGATAGATCGGCGTCCGACCCCGGCAAGCCAAGGTTGCCGGGAGATGCAACTTCAAGTATCCAATCGCGGCAAGCCAAAGTTGTTGGGGGCTACAGACTTAGATAAGTTCTTTTGACCCAGGTTATGTATTTCCCTATGGAACTAGGATGTACGAAACTTCGTTCATTCCCATACCGCCATGTTCCCTCTTTCCCGTACCCATAAACCCTTCTTTGGGCCCGAACTTGGTTGTAGTGCGATGGGAGGGAAACAAACGAAGGGCCTAATCCTACTCCGCTCCTACTCCCGCCAAGGGCATGAGTGTGGACAAGCTATGGAGCGGGAGGACGGCATGTCTGTTGCTGGATGACGAAGTTTATTTTAAGATAACGAGGACTCATTCCTTAGTGTGAGCCTCGCTCACGCACAAAAGAACCCGACAAGCATCCTTTTCTTCATTAATACGTTGTTTACAAGTACAATCCATACGGGATGTAAACATAAGCAAGGAATTGCAAAGTTTAAATTTAACAAGTGCTCGTGGGCCTAATATTTAAAAAAGGAAAGAGGTAAGGTGCCCGTAATCCCTTTCTTGCCCCTCTCCTCAGGAAGCGGATCGAGATAGCAGGAGGGCAAAAAGAGCGCCTAGGCAAGGTACGAGCAGCAAAAGACACCAAGAGAACTTCTCGGTGGCCGTCCTGGAAAGGGTTGGTGATGACATTGCCGGGGAGGAGGCTGGAAGATGAGGCAGCGGTCCGCCAATACGAGACAAAGGCGTCGGTGCCATCGTACTCCGACTTGACGGTCCGCTGCTCGCCTTCTTCGTCTTCTCCAGCCTTCCAGTGCCAGCCACCAAAAGCGGTGGCCCCGAGAAGTTCAAGGAGCTGGCCTGGGAAGCCACCACCAAGAACTACTTCCCGGCAAATCGCTTTGCCGGGGAGGAGGCCAGGTGCAGATGATGGTGCTGCCGGCGTCGCCCAGGGACGGTGTGTCCGACACCTAGTCGAACCCGTCATCCTCCCGTCTGCTACCCCTGTTGTCACCGTAGATGTCCCCCTCGCCACCGTCGCTCGTGGAGGAGCTCTCATCGTCTGTCGAGCTCTCTACACAGCATCCTAACCTGTGTCCCGAGCGCCCGAAGACCTTGACGGAGAGCAGCTCACTCTCCACTAGTTTGAGGTGGAGAACGTGCCCCTTCATCAAGCAGTGTGCGCGTGCGAAGGTTTTCCAACCCCAACGAAGGAGCATTACATGAGGGACGGGGAACCTTGTGCCCGCCCACATGTCGCCGTTGCAACACCCCTTCATGAGGAACCTCAGCTTCGGCAGTTGATCAACCTCCATCACCCTTGCAAAAGCCTCGAGGAGGCGGACGCGGCTGCGTGGCGGCTCGCGCAGCTGCAAGATAAACTCCTGCACTGTGTGTCCGACATGGCCGCTCAACAAGGCAGTAGGGGACACAGGCGGAGAAGGTAGCTCCACGGATGCCCCTCTTCCACGCCAACCTCTGCCTCGACCACCTCGCCGACTGCGGCCTCGTCTGACGCCTTCGCCTTGAGCATCCGGCTCTTCCTTAACCACCACGGCTTTCTGTGAGAAGAAGATCTGGTCGCCTCCGCAGAATGACGACCACGGCCGCACCCTCTCGGCATGGTGATGGATGGGGGACGGGGGAAAGAGAAGACGTGAGAAGATGCCTCTCCTCCTCCTCTTGGCCCCCTTTTTATAGCCAAACCAAGGAGACGGAAGGCTAGCTTTGCGCCTCTGAAAAGCCCTTTCGAATCCTGCTTGTTAAAGCCATTGATAATGAGCGAGGCCGTCGACCGCCCTCCCCGCGCCAATCAAAGGCACATGGGTATCGGCCATGGTGCGCTTTCCCGTATCCCATGCATCCATCACCTACCCCGCGCCATGCATGCGGTGCACGTGGCAGAAAAGGCAGGCATAGGAGGAAACATGGAACGGCGACTCCAAGATTGAAGAAGGCAAGGAGAGTAAATGAGCAGCGGTCCCATGATTTCTCCCACTTTTTGAGGTGGAAACGGGCCGCCTCTTTACTATTCACCATGGGGTGATGCAACCATGCTGCGATCACTCCATGCACGACCCCCACATCACGCACTCGATGCGAGTTGTGGGGAAGCGCAACTGCCAGAAAAATCGTGGTGGTTCGCCTCTGCCATGCCCGCCCGCGCACTACTTTGGGCCTGGCCCAACTACGCCTTGCGCTCATGTGTGGCCCAGGCCCGGGGGCTCCTGTCGGTGTACAAAACTATGGGTGCTTCTATACCCCTTACTTGTGCACGGACGGTCACAGCCACCCCTACAGCAAGGCTTGGCGAGGTAGAGGAAGACAGCAGAAGGCAAGACGGGTACAAAGAACATCAAGGCAGTTGCCCAGAGTAGAAAGCAACAAGAGGCAAGCATGGCCACGCCCGACAACAAGCCTTGCCGAGGCGACCTGCGCGACCACCAGCAAGCCCCTTGCCGGGGCAGCTTGCGAAGAGACCAGCAAGGCCACCACCCTTGGGGTTGAGGGCTCTGACACCATCGACAATGTTCAAGACCAAGATTTGAAGAGCACATGCCTGGTAACATGCGGCTCCTCACGAAGATCGACAACCCACGGGTCCATGTGGGATCAAATGAGGAAGACCACTGGCAAGACCCTTGCCGGAGATGACTCCAAGGCACCCCTGCAAGCCTTGCCAGGGATGATCGCTGGGCGTGGCCGGGCCCGCGCTCGGCAGGGATCCACCACCTCAGCACCACTCGAACGCGGCGATAAGCATGCCAGCAAAGCAGACACCTGTGTGGCGGCATGCAGATCTTTGTGGAAGCCTACCACTTTGCCAACACAGCAGCTGGTTAGCCAGCATGGCGCTACATGCCTTGTCGGCCCAGACGCGTGGCAAGGCGAGGGGAAGCGGCGAAGTACGGGATGGCCTCTATTGCCGTCCAAAATAAAGCAATAGGACATGTAGGCGTCGCATTAAATGCGTTTGTCCTACGTTGATCGAGCGATAAGCTCACATCACTGTAACTTGCCACCTCCTGTGTACCACTGTGGCAACCCCTTTGTGTATAAAAGGAGGCCCAAGGCACACAAGGAGAGGATTCGGACTTTTGGACAAAGCACGCATCATAGCTAGTTAAAAAGCTCAAGAACACTCATATAACCAGATAAAGTAGGACTAGGGTATTACTCATCTTCGCGTCCCAAACCTGGATAAAAATCCCCTGTGTGCTAATGACTCAGCCTGCTCTTCATGCAACTTATCCCCCGCTGAACATAGAAGGGATCCTTGTGACCCCATAGGTGATCGGTTTCCCCGACACCATAACCAACCTTTAGAAGATTTAGTAATTAATCAAGTATGAGGTTGAGCTCTCTTAGTGAAATCAACAATGTATAGATAACCTCTACGAATACCGGTAAAGACCATATTATGATTATCTCTTGGAAACACTTGGCAATCTACTTAACTAAATAGAACATTGAAACCAAAGTCGGCTAGTCTAGATACAAAAATGAGATTGTAACCAAGTGATTCAATGAGCATAACATTTTGGATAGAGCTATCATTGGAAATGGCCACCTTACCAAGGCCAAGTACCATAACCTTGGAGTTATCTCAAAAAATTACATACTTGTGTGGGTCGTCATTCTTAGCAAGCTCACGGAACATGTCCTTGTCTCCAGTCATATGATCAGTACATCCACTATCGTGAATCCATTCTTTTCTTCCGACCATGTAACCACGAAAGGTTAGCCATAAGAACAAAATATCTCATCGACTCCTCAAGGTCAAAGTCGCTATCTTCAACTTCATCATAATATCCATGCTTAATATCATCATGTAGTTGAACATCACCTAGGACAAGTGATTCATTAGATTTATGACCATGACAATTTGCAAGTTTATGAATTCTAATAGTTTGTGAAATGATGCTACTAATGACTCCAACATTTCCTTTGGCACGCATAAGGTCGCAAAGCTCAAATAGACATTCATCAAACTTAGGATCACTAGGGTTCATATTTTGAAAAGCAATTGACTTTTGAAGGATCTCATCTAGATTTTTCAAGGAGTAGTTTGGAAATCGCTCCTCAAGATATTTCCATATAGTATAAGCACACTCAAAGGTAGGCAGGCATACAAGAAAATTTCTAGGCAATCCTCTAATGATAAGATCAATAGTTCTAAGATTGCGAGTCATGTCAAGATACTCATCGGGGGTAGAGTGCAAAGGATCAATAGAAGGCACAAAAGGGCTAGTAATATACTTGTTCAAATCATATTCATTGAAAATCTCAAGCATCTCATTCTTCCAAGAGCTATAGAACTCTCCGTCAAGCATAGGCAATCTACGTCTAATACTCCCGATCGTAGACTCATCCATCTTCCTCCAATGGTAATTAAACCAAAGCAATGGATACCAAATCTCTAATACCAATTGAAAGGATCGAGGAGAGGGGTCTAGAGGGGGTGATTAGACCCTTAACAACCAAAAGTAGCAGTTTTTAGATTCTTCAAGTTAAGCTTGAGATTTAGCACAAGTTTAAGCATTCAAAATATATTTCAAGCAAGCATGACCAGAGTATATGCAGCGGAAAGAGTAAAGCATGCTAATTGTAAGAGAGTAAAGGGATGGAATTGGAGTGTGCAAACGCAATGAAGACACAGAGATTTTGGGCGTGGCTCCGATAGGTGGTGCTATCGTATATCCACGTTGATGGAGACTTCAACCCACGAAGGGTAACAGTTGCACGAGACCACGGAGGGCTCCACCCATGAAGGGTCCACAAAGAAGCAACCATGTCTATCCCACCATTGCCATTGCCCATGAAGGACTGGCCTCACTCGGGTAGATCTTCACGATGTAGGCGATCTCCTTGCCCTTACAAACTTCTTACTTCAACTCCACAATTTGACGGAGGCTCCCAAACGACACCTAACCAATCTAGGAGACACCACTCTCCAAAAGGTAATAGATGGTGTGTTCATGATGAACTCCTTGCTCTTGTGCTTCAAATGATAATCTCCCCAATGCTCAACTCTCTCACACAAATTTGGATATGGTGGAAAGATTATTTGAGTGGAAAGCAACTTGGGGAAGGCTAGAAATCAAGATTATTGTGGTAGGATTGAAATATCTTGATCTCAACACATGAGTAGGTGGTTCTCCCTCAGAAACTGTATGGTGGAAGTGTAGGCATGTTATGACGGCTCTCTCACATATGGAGAAGGGGGTGGAGGGGTATATATAGCTTCCACACAAAATCCAACTGTTACACACATTTGACCCATCTCGGTGAGAACAAATAGCTAAACTCGATGGGACCAATTAGTTCAAAAATGTGAAAGTTAGGAATCTCAGTGGGACCGACTGGAACAACTCGGTGGGACTATTGTGCTAGGTCTTAGGGCAAACCTCATCTTGATGCCGCCGGTTGCATCAAATCAGTGAGACCGAAGTGAAGCAATAGGGCAACAGAGAATTCGTCAAGCCATCTCGGTGAGACCGATTGCAAATTCGGTGACACCAAAACAAATGCAACTGATAACATGGAGTTGGCAAGGCCATCTCGGTGAGACCGAGATCCTTATCGCTGTGACCAAATTGTTAGGGTTCCTGGCTGTGGCTATTCATATGAACTCGGTGGCACCGGATAGAAAGAATTGGTGGGGCCGAGTTGGAGTTTAGGGCTTTGGCATATTTGGATGGAGAAGGTGGTTGAGGTTTTAGGAGCAATATCACTAAGCATTTGAGCAAGCAAGCCAATAAGCAACACCTCATCCCCTTTTAATAGTATTGGCTTTCCTATGGACTCAATGTGATCTTAGATCACTAAAACAAAGATGAAGAGTCTTGAGCTTCAGCCAATGCATGTCCTTAGCACCTTGAAAGGGTTCCACATCCTCTTGTCCTTTCCATGCCATTGTTGAAATTTTCTGAAATACACTAGATAAAAACATTAGTCCAACAAGAGATATGTTGACATTAATTACCAAAATCACCCACGGAGCACTTGTGCTTTCAAGATGCCGGATGGGATTGCTTCCTGGGAGGAGCCTATCTTGTCTAGCATATCGGTGGCCTCGTTGCCCGCAGGGGGCATAGAGGAACTCGCAGCCGTCAAAGTTGTCGGAAAGCTGCTGGACCAGGAAGCGGTAGCTGGCCATGTTGGCATCCCGGGCATCCCACTCGCCAGAAGCTTTGCTGCACCACCAGGTCCGAGTTGCCATAGAAGAGGATGCACCAAATGCCGATTTGTTTGGCCAGCCGGAGGCCGTGCACGAGTGCTTCAGACTCGGCGACATTGTTGGAGGCGACAAAGTGGATTTGTAGTGCATACCGTAGTCGGTCGCCCTTGGGGGATGACAGCACGATGTCGGCTCCCAGGCTAAATCGCATCTTGGAGCCGTCAAAGTGCATGCACCAGTGCGTCGAGTAGGGTGGGCGGCGGTAGGTACTGGGTGTCCGTCCAGTCGACGAGGAGATCCGCCAGCGCTTGGGACTTGATCGTGGTGCGGGGCTTGTAGAGGATGGTGTGTGTGGCCATCTCGATGGCCCACTTGGACACCCGGCCACACGCATCCCGACAGCCCATGATCAAGCTGATGGGGGTCGTGCTGACTAAAGTGATGGTATGCTCTTGAAAGTACTACTTCATCTTCTTGGCGGTGAGGTACACACTGTAGCACATCTTCTGGTAGTGAGGATAGTTCTGCTTGGAGGCAGAGAGCACCTCGCTCAGGTAGTAGACCGGGCACTGGATCTGCTGGATCTTGCCTTCCTTCAGGCGCTCGAACACCAGCACAGTACTGACCGTGCGTGAGGTGGCGGCGATGTATAGAAATAGCGGCTCCTTGTTAGTCGACGCGGCCAGGATGAGTACAATGGAGAGTGTGCGCTTGAGATCCCCGAAAGCTTTGTCTACCTGGTCGTTCCACTTGAACGACAACGTCTTATTCATCGGCTGATATAGGAGCAAGGCCCTCTTGCTCGGTCGGCTGAGAAACCGGCTGAGAGAGGCCAAGAAACCGGTGAAGTTCTTGACATCACGCAACCGGGTCGGCTTGCACAAGCGCTTGATGGCCTTGATTTTCTCCGGGTTTTCCTCAATGTCGTGCTCCGAGATGATGAAGCCGAGTAGCCGACTGGATGGCATGCCAAACACACACTTCTCCAGGTTGAGCTTGATCTGGTACTGGCGCAGATTGGTGAATGTTTCCTTCAGGTCATCAAGGAGCGTGAGGTGTTGCTTGGTCTTCACCACAATGTTGTCGACATAGACATGGATGTTCCGGCCGATTTGCGGTAGCAAGCATTTCTGCATGCAGCACTGGAAGGTCGAGTCGGCGTTCTTCAAGCCGAACATCATGGTGATGTAGCAATACGCCCCAAAGGGGGTGATGAAGGACGTCTTTAGGGCGTTGGCCGGGTCCGGCTTGATCTGATGATAGCAGAAGTAAGCGTCCAGGAAGGACAGGAGGTCGCAGTCGGTCGTGGAGTCGATCACTTGACACTACTAGGGAAAAAGACTAGAAGTAGCACTAGTTTTTGGCCTATCAGTAGCGCGGGAAACCGCGCTACTGATAAGGCGCTACAGCTAAAGCTTAGCAGTAGCGCCTGCTGGCACACGCTACTGCTATATCTACTTAGTAGTAGCGCTTTCCCAAACAAGCGCTACTACTAATTACTAATAGGGCTTCTGAGAACAATCGCTACTACTATTATTCCTAGTTCCATTTCTTTTTTATTTTAGGTTGTATTCATACACTTGTATACAATTTTTCGTACAGTAGCAATTTAGAGATTGTTTTAACATCATAATGAGTTATTAAATCACTAGGTGAAAGAACTTTGGATTAGTTTCAAGTGCATGGATCCAAAGTAACCAATGGTCACTTTGGATCCATCCATTTGAAACTAATCCGCGGTTCTTTCACCCAATGACATAATAACTTATCATCATCATCATAATATCATTAACAACTTATCATCATAATATATCATTGTCATATAACTCCTCATAATCATCATTTTCGTCCATGATGAGACATCATATAACAACTTCGTCACTAGTTATAATAACAACTCCTCATCATCATCATCATCATAGTACTCATAATCACTACTCCTACTCAGCATCACCATCAAGTCTAAGACATTGTAGTCATATATAATCAACACTAACTAATTGTTCTTAATACTTAGGACCTACTCCTCTCTCCTAGCTAAAATACCATAAAACAGATAAACCGGTCCTTCACCATAATGGAGAATGGACACAAACTTATCTCCAACTTGTGGCTTGCGCACGTTCATTTTGTCTCCAATTATTTGCATGTGCGCATTCATCACTTTGCTCCATTCTTTGATTTTGAGCCTTCCATCATTTGAAGAAATCGAGTATGTAGTATGGTAAGCCTCCGAAGGAGTTGGTCGTAAGCTAACCATATGCATATCACCTTTGGTACATAGCATGTCAGGCACAACCTTCTTCGGGAGCCTCTGTTCAAAACCGAAATAGTAACATATATAGTTAGCAATGTAGTTTACTTAAGAATAATGTATGCAATGAAGTTACCATCATTAACAAAATCTTACCAAGTTTTTGGCAGAAGTTACCATCAAGCAATTTATGGAGTAGTGGCATGTATCTAGTACAATTTGGGCTGATAGAGTGACTGGTTTTGAAGGCCTCAACATCTTCTATGAACGCGACAAGATAACCTTTCTCCTCACAATTAAGCTTAGAGTCATAGATGTAGTATGTGTTGTCTACTACCTTCCGAGTATTTCTTGAAGATAAGAAATAAGCTGACAATTATAAATAAATAAGTTTAGTACGGACGAACACCAAATATTTTTAAATTAACAACATAAATTACTGAACTTAACAAATTAGTTTGATAAACTCACATCTATGTAAAACTGGAGGCATATCCACATCCACCCAGATGTCAATATTATCATCATCATCATAATCTTCGGGACGAATATCAAATCTTATTTGCATTCCCTCCTCAAATCCATATGCCTTGCAGAGAGCTTCCCAATTAGAGCAACTGAAATGGGAGCGATTGACCGCATTGTAGAACTTAACCAGAAACTCATAACCATGTTTAGTTCTTAAGTGAGCCCTCCTCGTCTCCACATTCTCAAAGTCATCTAAACCAAAACCAAGCTTCTCCAATACATATGGTCTAGCATGGCATGGGATGTACTATTCGAATTGAAAAAAATCCGTAAATTACACGTTGAACAAAACAAGCACAAGTGATGATATTTATTACGATGAAATGCTTGTCGTTGCGTACCGTACAAGCATCGAAGGTCTCTTCCAGCTTCATGGTGAAAAATCTATCATTTTGCAGGTGAGGAAACCTGTCGCACACACCACGGTCATCGTAGCAGTACCCGCACTCCAGGATCCCATCGTCATCAGACATCTCCTGTGTTCAAAATTACAAGATTATAACTCGACGGCAAAACCCAAAAAATCCGACATGACCTTTGCTAAAAAAGACATATGGAGCGCCTGAAATTTGCCAGAACGGAAATTAATCAACACTCCGGCAAAACATAGGCCACTTATCGATGGTCATTGCAATTCAATGGTTCAAAATATGAAAAAAAAACATTTGAAAATATCTTATATATAATCCTAACACTAAATAAACTAGTTTTATTAACTACTTACTAAATAAACTAGTTCTATTAAGCACTTACTATAAATAAACTAGTTCTATTAAGCACTTACCAAATAAACTAGTTCTATTAAGTACCTAATATAAATAAACTAGTTATATTAATCACTTACTAAATAAACTATTTTCTATTAAACACTTGCTAAAAATTCTACTACCCTAGTTCTACCCTAAATTTTCTTACTTCTATTTTATTCAAAACACCTACGATTCGCAAGAACAGAGACAAGGGAGGAAGGGAGCAGAGAGGAGGGGAGGGGGCGGCAGGAGGAGGAGGGGGAGGCGCCGGCTGGAGGAGGAGGAGGGAGGGGCGGTGGGAGGAGGAGGAGGGAGGGGCGATGGGAGGAGGGCTGCCGACGGAGGAGGCAGGAGGGGGCGGCTGCAGGCGGAGGGAGGAGGGCGCGGTGGGAGGACGAGGGAGGAGGGCGCGATGGGAGGAGGAGGGAGGAGGGAGCGGTGGGAGGAGGAGGGATGGAAGGAGGGAGTACCTCAGTGGCGGATGGACGACGGCGGCGGCGGCGATGGACGACGGCGGTTATCGGCACGGGCGAGAGCGATGGGGAGAGTGAGTGACAGAGAGGGGTCGGCCACGCGCGTGGGGATAAGGTAGGGTTAGTAGTAGTGCGGGCAGGCAAACGCGCTGCAGCTAACGAGAATAGCAGTAGCGATGCGCTGGGATGAATGCTACTGCTAAGTTCGACTAGTAGTAGAGCTTTGCTAATAAAAGCGCTACTGCTAAGTTGTCTGTCAATGCAAAAATACACTGGCCATCAATGATCTTTTTGTGTACAATCTGAATTGTCAATATGAGTCCTCTCCAGTAGGAACCAGAGAAGACTCATATTGCGGCCTAAATTCTACACATAGAGTTCAGTGAAGACCAATTGGTTGTGATAGTTTGAGGAGTAACATATTTAAGGTGGTAAACACCCTGTTCGCGGAGCGAGGTGGGACTAAACTTGTGGGCTGAACTTAGCAGTAGCGAGTTTAAAAGAAGTGCGCTGCTGCTAACATCTGTAGCAATAGCGCGGTCCGTTATAGGACGCTACTGCTATAACTAGCTGGACGGCCACGTCATGGCAATTAGAGCAGTAGCATGGTTTTGTGGGAACGTGCTACTGCTACTTTCAGTAGCGCGTTTTCCTGGAGTGCGCTGCTGCTAAATAGTAGTAGCGTTGTATTTTGAAGATCGCTGCTGTTAAGATTCTGTGTATAAGGTTTTCCCTAGTAGTGTGATCTATCTGCGGGGGTGCGAAAGGATCCTTGGGGCAGGCCTTTTTCTTCAGGACGAGGACTGGGTTGGCTAGCCACTCGGGGTGAAACACTTCCATGATGAAGCCGGCTGCGAGCAGCCTGGCGACTTCTTCACTGATGGTTCTCCGCTTCTCCTCGGAAAAGTGGTGCAACGGTTGGTGGACAGGCTTAGCATCCTTGTGGACGTGTAGTTTGGGCTCGGCGTACTTCCTCGGAACTCCTGGCATGTCCTTTGAGAACCATGCAAAGATATCCCAATTCTCACGGAGGAAGCCGACGAGCTCGCCTTCCTATTTGTTGTTGAGGCGGGTGCCCACAACAACGTACTTGTTGCAGCTACGGTCTTTCGGGTTGAACGGGATCTTCTTGGTGTCCTTGGACGGCTGGAAAGAGGCCTCACCAGCCGACTCCTTGGCCGGAGCCAGCACACCCGGCTAGTGCCATGATCCGGTTGAGCTGGCGCCGCTCCTCGGCTATGACCAGTGATACGTCTCCAACGTATCTACTTTTCCAAACACGTTTGCCCTTGTTTTGGACTCTAACTTGCATGATTCGAATGAAACTAACCCGGATTGATGTTGTTTTCAGCAGAACTGCCATGATGTTGCTTTATGTGTAGAAAAGAAAAGTTCTCGGAATGTCCTGGAAATCCACGGAGGCACTTTTCAGATTTAATAAGAATTTCTGGCGAAAAAATTAGTGCCAGGGGGCCCACGGCCTGTCCACGAGACAGGGGGCGCCCCCCCCCCTCCCCCCAGGGCGTGGCCCCCTATCTCGTGGGCCCCCTGGACCTCCTCCGACCTCAACTCCAACTCCATATATTCCATCTTGGGGAGAAAAAAATCAGGAAGAAAGTTTCATCGCGTTTTACGACACGGAGCCACCGCCAAGCCCTAATCTCTCTCGGGAGGGCTGAACTGGAGTCCGTTCGAGGCTCCGGAGAGGGGGATTCATCATCATCAACCATTCTCCATCACCAATTTCATGATGCCCACCACCGTGCGTGAGTAATTCCATCGTAGGCTTGCTAGACGGTGATGGGTTGGATGAGATTTACCATGTAATCAAGTTAGTTTTGTTAGGGTTTGATCCGTAACATCCACTATGTTCTGAGATTGATGTTGCTATGACTTTGCTATGCTTAATGCTTGTCACTAGGGCCCGAGTGCCATGATTTCAGATCTGAACCTATTATGTTTTCATGAATATATGTGTGTTCTTGATCCTATCTTGCAAGTCTATAGTCACCAATTATGTGTTATGATCCGACAACCCCGAAGTGACAATAATCGGGATACTTCTCGGTGATGACCGTAGTTTGAGGAGTTCATGTATTCACTATGTGTTAATGCTTTGTTCCAGTTCTCTATTAAAAGGAGGCCTTAATATCCCTTAGTTTCTGCTAGGACCCCGCTGAATACGGGAGGGTAGGACAAAAGATGTCATGCAAGATCTTTTCAATAAGCACGTATGACTATTTACGGAATACATGCCTACATTACATTGATGAACTGGAGCTAGTTCTATATCACCCTATGTTATAACTATTGCATGAGGAATCGCATCCGGCATAATTATCCATTACTGATCCATTGCCTACGAGCTTTTCACATATTGTTCTTCGCTTATTTACTTTTCCGTTGCTACTATTACAACTACTACAAAAACCCAAAAACATTTATCTTTACTTTTGCTATGTTACCTTTATTATCATACCACTTTTGCTACTAAACACTTTGCTGCAGATACTAAGTTATCCAGGTGTGGTTGAATTGACAACTCAACTGCTAATACTCAAGAATATTCTTTGGCTCCCCTTGTGTCGAATCAATAAATTTGGGTTGAATACTCTACACTCGAAAGCTATTGCGATCCCCTATACTTGTGGGTTATCAAGACCAATTTCTGGCGCCGTTGCCGGGGAGCATAGATCTATTCTCTGAGTCACTTTGGATTTATATCTGTTGATCACTATGTAGAACTTGAAAGACGATCGAACTACTATTTTGCCCTCAACTACGAGGGGAGGTAAGGAACTGCCATCTAGCTCTGCACTAGATTCTCCTTCCGTTATTAGTAGGCTTGCGACACCTAAACCTGCTACTACTATGAATTCTGATATGTCGCATGTTATTGATGATGCCACTTCTGCTATGCATGCTGAAACTACTTTTGTGCGTGATACTACTTTGCCATTAGGTGAATTTCTTGATGAACAACTTGCTAGATTTAGGGGGAATGAAATTACTAAAGATCCTATTACTGATGATAGTGATGATGAAGGTCCCCCCAATGATTATGTTTTACCTGTTGTTCC
The DNA here is from genome assembly GCF_018294505.1 of Triticum aestivum. Lineage (NCBI taxonomy): Eukaryota > Viridiplantae > Streptophyta > Magnoliopsida > Poales > Poaceae > Triticum > Triticum aestivum. The sequence goes on along the minus strand of NC_057804.1, from coordinate 202,511,058 downwards.
TAAGGGTTATGTTATGAATGAAAAGGTTGCTATGGAAATTCTTGCTTGCAACAATAGAAATTATCTTAAGAAATTATTAGCTAAATGGAAGCAGTAGTCTCTTAATGCTAGAATGAAACCCGATCCTACTTGTGCTACTTCACCTATCTGTGTTACTGATAAGGATTATGAATTCTCTATTGATCCAGATATTATTACTTTTGTTGAATCTGATCCTTTTTATGGCCTTCAATCTGAAACTGTTGTGGCACATCTTACCAAGTTGAATGATATAGCTACCCTATTTACTAATGATGAGAAGTCCCATTATTTATATATCCTTAAGATATTTCCGTTCTCATTAAAGGGTGATGCTAAGACTTGGTATAATTCTCTTGCTCCTGGTTGTGTGCATAGTCCCTAGGATATGATTTATTACTTCTCTGCTAAATATTTCCCTGCTCATAAGAAACAAGCTGCCTTGCAGGAAATATATAATTTTGTGCAAATCAAAGAAGAGAGTCTCCCACAAGCTTGGGGGAGGCTTCTCCGATTACTTAATACTTTGCCTGATCATCCTCTTATGAAAAATGAAATACTTAATATCTTTTATAATGGACTTACTGATGCTTCCAAGGACTACTTGGATAGTTGTGCTGGTTGTGTTTTCAGGGAAAGAACAGTCGACGAAGCTGAAATACTATTGAATAATATGTTGACTAATGAAAATAATTGGACTCTTCCCGAGCCAGTTCCTGAAGTAATTCCTGAACCAATTGAGCCAACTCCTGCGCCTATTCCTAAACCCACTCCGAAGAAGAGAGGTGTTTTATTTCTCAGTCCTGAAGATATGCAAAAGGCAAAGAAATCAATGAAATAAAAAGGTATTAAAGCTGAAGATGTTAAGAATTTACCTCCTATTAAAGAAATACATGGTCTTAATTTACCGCCTGAAGAACTACATTGTCTTGATAACCCAACACAGGTAGTAAAGGTAAATTCTCACTATAGATATGATAAAGTTGAAATACCCTCTACTAAATTTCATAGCTCATGCTTAGATGAATTTGATGACTTTATGGCTAGACAAGAAAGTTTTAATGCTTATGTTGGTAGAGAGTTAAAGAATAATGCTTTCGAGATAGGACGCCTAGGTGATAATCTGGCTAGAGTTAAGGATGAACTTCACCGTGTTAGCAAATATACTTCTATGGTTGCTACTCAAGCTGAGCAAGTACTCAAAGCTCAAAATGATTTGCTTGATGAATTAAATAATAAAAATGACTTTGCTGTTAGAGTGGCTACTAGAACTGGTAGAATGACTCAGGAATCTTTGTATCCTGAAGGCCACCCTAAGATAATCGAGCAAGATTCTCAGAGAAATAATTTAGAGGCACCTAGTTCTTCTAAAAAGAAGAAGAAGAAAAACGATAGAACTTTGCATGCTTCTAGTGAACCTACTGTAGGCACACCTGAGAATCCCAATGATATTTCTATTTCTGATGCTGAAACACAATCAGGTGATGAACATGAACCTAGTGATAATGTTAATGATAATGTTCATGTTGATGCTCAACCTAGCAAACACAATAGTGTAGAGATTGAACCTATTGTTGATCTTGATAACCCACAATCAAAGAATCAACGATATGATAAGAGGGATTTTGTTGCTAGGAAGCACGGTAAAGAAAGAGAACCATGGGTTCAGAAACCCATGCCCTTTCCTCCTAAACCATCCAAGTCAAAGGATGATGAGGATTTTGAGCGCTTTGCTAAAATGATTAGACCTATTTTCTTACGTATGCGCTTAACTGATATGCTGAAAGTAAATCCCTATGCCAAGTATATGAAGGATATCATCACAAATAAAAGAAAGATACCGGAAGCTAAAATTTCCACCATGCTCGCTAATTACACTTTTAAGGGTGGAATACCAAAGAAACTTGGAGATCCGGGTGTACCAACTATACCATGCTCTATTAAAAGAAATTATGTTAGAACCGCTTTATGTGATCTTGGAGCCGGTGTTAGTGTTATGCCTCTCTCTTTATATCGTATACTTGAATTGAATAAGTTGACACCTACTGAAATATCTTTGCAAATGGCCGATAAATCAACTGCTATGCCTGTCGGTATTTGTGAGGATGTGCCTATTGTGGTTGCAAATGTCACTATCTTAACGGACTTTGTTATTCTTGATATTCCCGAGGACGATAGTATGTCTATTATCCTTGGTAGACCTTTTCTTAATACTGCAGGGGCTATTATTGATTGCAACAAAGGCAATGTCACTTTTCATGTTAATGGTAATGAGCACACGGTACACTTTCCGAGGAAATAATCTCAAGTTCATAGCATCAATTCTATTGAAAAAGTTCCAACTATCATTTTTGGAGGTTTTAAATTTCTCTCCCTACTGTCAAGAAAAAGTATGATATACTTATTGATGGGGATTTTCATATCCCCGTCGAGGTAACTTAGTGTTATTCGAAATTTCTCCGGTTCCGTGTTATTCGGAATGAGTTTGTTAACAAGACTTGATCAACCGTGTTAGTGGATTCATTGTGATGATCACGAGATGGATGAAACTAGAAGGCACAACCTTCTGTACCCTCTTTTTTACTTTCTGTTATTTAGAATAAATAAAGCAAAAATAGTATTATCCGTCTGTTTTCTAAATTATCCGTGCATTTGTCAGGACCCCGACTCGATGTCACATCGATCTAGCCGGTAACACCTCATATCACTTTGCGGCCTCACGCACGGTATCCCCACGGGTGTCGCCTTACCTTTGCCCGGGACCGTTTGCGCCTTTTGGCTCACGTATATGATAGTGTCGCTAGCATCCATATGATAAGGAGCCCGGGCTGACATGACTAGTCGTAAACCCAAAGTGGCACAGACTTACAGGGACAGGCATCCATGACCCAGCTTCGAACGTGTCGGTCATCAGCAAGTGGGTCCGGGCTGTAGCACTGGGCTAGCAGGACTCCGGTAAACCGGGCTGTAGCGGGCTAACAGGACTCCGGTAATCAATGCGTGACATTTCCCCGAAGGGACAGACACAGGAACGAAGAAGGACACATGCCGGCCAGCCTAAGTGTTCCAGAGCAGTAGCAAGCTACCATGGCTCAGCGGTAACACTAGGAGACATTTCCCAGTAAGAGAGGCTACTAAAGATAAACAACTAGGTAGTCAGATCCCACACATACCAAGCATTTCAATCATACACACAATATGCTCGATATGTGCAAATACAACGAAGCATCACAACATGACTCTACGACACAAGTACTTTATTTAAGGCTCAGGGAGCCATACATAACATACACAAAGGTACAGGTCTCACGACCCAGCATTCAAGTCATACAGTCATACAAACCAGCGGCGGAAGTAACTTGTCTGAGTACAGACAACTAGTAAAATAAAAGAGGCTTGGAAAGCCTAGCTATACTACATGGTCCTTCACAAGCTCAGGATCACCACCTGGGCCTTTAGCCTACTCGTTGATGTCAACGTCTACGTAGAACCCATCAGAAGGGGTTGCAGCGTCTTCTGTAAAATGTAAATTATAGCAACATGAGTACAAAGGTACTCAGCAAGACTTACATCAGATCCTACATACATGCATATTATCAAGAAGGGTTGGTGGAGTTATTGCAGCAAGCCAGCTTTGACTCTTGGCTAGACTATCCTACGATACTTCAACTTGAAATGGTTTTGCGCACACGAGTCCGCTACTCACCACTTCAATACACTACCGAGGATCCGCCTCCGTCTTCCTACGGAAGAGCCATCCTCGGCACTCACACTTATCTTGAGGCTTTTAGTAGTTTCCATTTACTTTTCTATGAACTGTATAGGCAACCGAGTAGTCCTTTACCGCGGACGCGGCTATTCGAATAGATCATGTTAACCCTGCAGGGGTGTACTTCTTCATACACGCTCTCACCACTTACCGTCGTTTACACGACATGTACTCGGCAACCTTCAAGCGGAAGCCCAACGTGGGTGTCGGCCACGACCTACCTAATCACCTAAGCCTCCAGTCCAGGTTTATCGCCTATCCAGGTTCCATCCGCAGGGAGTCCGGCCGAGGTTTCCCATACGGCCCCGAACGATGTGAACAGGGTTCCCGAGATACCTAACGGGTATTCGGTACACCGTGCCACATACCTACCGCATCACAGCCCACCCCTACGGTCAGCGCTTTCCATGGCCTCCAGTAGGCTACAAACACCAGAAACTACTTGCAACTCCTGGACGGAGAACTAGGGTGAATAAGAAGCCGAGAGGGTCCATTGGTTTCGGGCCCAATGCATGGTAGTAGCTGATTCTTAAATCACACATACAGATCTCAGTGCTTAGGGTCGGCTTCAATGAAACAACCCACCATGTACTCCTACATGGCCTCTCATCGATACCTTTACCAAATCGTGTTCACCACACCACTCTCATTACCGACATAATCATTTCACTCTAGCCCATCACCCAGATGAACCAGACCTGACCCGACTCTAAGCATAGCAGGCATAGCAAGGTAGGAACAACACATACATATGGCTCAATCAACTCCTACACATGCTAGTGGGTTTCATCTAGTTACTGTGGCAATGACAGGTCATGCAGAGGAAATGGGTTCAACTACCGTAGCACACAGCAGTTTGAAACGCGTTGTCTTAATGCAGTAAAAGAGAGAAGGAGCGAGAACATGGGATTGTATCGATATGATCAAATGGTTGGTTGCTTGCCTGATGGTTCGATGCACTGATACGGTTCTTCGTTAGGGTAATCACGGTACTCCTCGGAGGCAGAACCTGTCGCAAAGGACACCGATACACAACCATCACCAAACAATGTGCAACAATATGATGCATGCATGAAACATGGCAATATGAGTGTGTTGGGCTAATGCAACTAAAACCAGAAGGGTTTGAACCAATTTGAATCAAAGATTCAAATTTCAAACTCAAACATGGCCTTTTAAAGTGCTTTTCCTTGTTCTTCATTAAACATCAGGTTAACTTGTTTAGTCATGCATGAAAATAGTACAGATGGATAGATTGGATTTTTCTGATCATTTTTCATATATAATTTGTCTGATTTGGAGTTACAGAATAAAAGTTATGAATTTTTGAAGTTTAAATAATATTCTGGAATTTCCTGATTTAATTTAAATCCAGAAATATATATATTGCGCCAGCATGACGTCAGCACGACGTCAGCGGTCAACTGCGGCTGGCTGGGGTCAAACCTGACGTGTGGGGTCCACACGTCAGTGACAGGGGGGTTTAACAGAGGTTAGTTTAATCCTAATTAAGGGTTAGTGGCGCTGGGGCCCACTGGTCAGTGTCAGGGGGGTTAATTAACAGTGATTAGTGTTAAGCTAACCACCTGGCCGACGGGGCCCACGCGTCAGTGACTCTGGGGGGGTCAAACCCCAGGTCGAACAGGTCAAACCCGCCGGCGGTTAGTCGCCGGCGAGGTCCGCGGCGTACAAGTGCCTCGGGTTTCCTCTGTGGTGCTCCAAACGGCGTGCGGCTAGGTGCGTTGGAAAGCTAGCTCGATGGCGCGTCGGGCGGTGGCCGTGGCTGGGCCTGGGGTGGCCGGAGTCGACGGTGGCGAGCTCGGCTGCGGCCGCCGGGGTTCGGTCGTGCACGGAAACGGGGTTGGAGCTCGAAGGCGAGCGAGGCAAGGCGCTAGGGATGCTCTACGGGGCCTTACGAACTTGTTGGACTCGCCGGGGTGACCAAATGGTCACCGGAGCTGCGTCGACGGCGAGCTCGGCGACGGCGGAGGTTCGGCCGTGGTGGGAAACGGGGTTACGGCGCGGGAACGAGGGGGAGAAGAGAGGGAAACGATGGCGAAGCTCACCGCGGTTGCAGCGGGCGTCAAAGCGGGCTCGGGGACGCACTGGAGACGGCGAATCGACGGCGATGGTGGTCAGAGCCCGAGGAGGAAGACGATGGCGACGGCGGCTCCACAGGGGCGTCCGGCGTCTTGTGGCTTGACGGAGAGCTTCAGGGCGAGGGGGCGGAGCTCCTGCGCGAGTCGGGAAGGCGAGGGGAGGCCGGTGGCGGCGGCTATGGCGAACGGCGGCGATGGGTGCGTTCGGACACGGGAGAGAGAGAGCGAGGGAGAGGAGAGGAAGAACTGGGGGAGAGTGAGAGAGTACGGGGGGGCGTGGCGTCGTTCCAGGGCATCCAGACGAGGAGGGGAGAGGCAGGCAGGCAGGCGAGCTGGTGGCGTGGCGCGGTGGCGCGCGCGCGCGCCGGGCACACTCCCCTCCCTCTGTCGAGGACGAAGACGACAGAGGAGGAGGCGGGCTGGGCCGCCTGCTGGCTGGGCCGGCCAGCTACTGCTGGGCTGCACAGGGAGGAGCCCCAGGTAAGCTTCTCCTTCTTTATTTATTTTTGTTTTCTAATTTCTGTCATTTGTTTTGATTTAAATAAAATATTAAATCATTTTATTACCTTATGCCAATTTTTGCAGGAGCTAGATATATTATTCCAGAGCTCCCCAACAGGTGGCATAATTTTTGGACATATATTAATATATATAACTAATATATTTCCAATGCAAATATTTATGCATTAATTCCAAATGCCCAAAATAAATACCTATGAGCTCTTAAAAATATTGGTTTGATTTTTATCTCTGTCCAATATTTTCAGAGAGCAACATGAGCATTTTCTTGGACTATTTTGGAGAAATTTTTATTTGGGTCATTTTCAAAATGATTCTGAGGGTTTCACAAATCCCCATTTCAAGTTTCTGATGAAAGAGTAAACATGATGCAACACTCTAATGCATGACTAGCTAGGGTGTGACAGCATTAAAAAATAGTCTGAAAATAAAAGTGCTCCAAATGCCCTGCAAATTTAGTATGATTTTTTCTGGAATATTTGAGGATTTTAGGCACTGAAAACACTGCAGGAGGGGCAAGCACCAGCCCACGAGAGAGGAGGGCGCCCCCCCCCCCCTATAAGGTGTGCCCCCTGTCTCGTGGGCCCCTGGTGGGTCCCCTCCACTTATGCCAGCACCACACACTTCATCTTCTACCCAAAAAAATTCCCCATCCAGCTCAAGCCCGAGTTCTAGCTCGTTTTGCTGCGATTTTCGATCTCTTAGCTCAAAGCTCCATTCACAAAACTGCTTTGGGAGATTATTGCTTGGTATGTGACTCCTCCATTGGTCCAATTAGTTTTTGTTCTAGTGGTTTATCCATTGAAAAAAATTTCTCCATAGGTGACCATGTTCTTGAGCTTACATGTTAAATTTTTGAGGTCCCAAGCATTTCCAATGCATGATATAGGCTCTAGGCACTTGTAGGAGTAGTTGCTATCAATCTTGTTTAGTTTTATTCACTTTTATTTTGAAGTTACTAAAATTTCAGAAATTTTCAGAAAAATAAATATGCTTAGAAGAATGTACCAAGGTGGTTCCTCGGCAAAGAAGGGGCCAAGGATTGCTATACGTGAACAAGATGTTAATTTTCCAAGGGACGCAAATGTACGGGCTTGTGAGTGGCCATCCGATGATTTTATGGTCGAAGCAGGCTTCAAGGAGGAATTTGACGCGTATGTGCGTAATGCCGAGCTGGAGGACTTCTTACAAGATAAGTGTCCTCAATATTATCAATTGACCGATTCCTTTGTGCGGAGGTTCGAATATATTTCTGCGCGTAATTCTCCTAGTGTTATGTTTGGTATTTATGATACATCTTATACCATGGATTTAGAGGATTTCACAACTACTTGCAAACTCCCGCAGTGGGGTAATATTAATGATCCTCCCAAATCTGAAGTTAGAGATTTCCTTGCCAGTATTACTATGGGAGAATCTAGGGACGTAACACAAGCTACCATAGGGAGCATTCATTTTCCTGCTATACATTATTTTGCTCTCTTTATTGGTAGATGCATTAACGGTAAGGACGAGGTATGTCACATGTGTGCTCCTGATCTTTGTGTCCTCAAGAGTGTTGTGTCAAGTTATAGAGGTTATAACTTGGGGGCAATAGTTGCACGTAGGTTGCAGAATAATAGTAGAAGGGGTGATATCTTTGGAGGAATTTATGCAACCCGTGTGGCTAATTTTCTTAATATAGCTCCACGAGAGGGGGATACGATTGTACCTCCTGTTTATTTGGATAAAAAAGCTATGTTTGATCATCATTTTCTTGAGAGGAATGAACAATTCCTCCATTATCGACTAACCTATAACAGACGCAACGTCGTCCCTGTTACTCTTCCTGCCCCCTGCCTTTTTGATTATCAAACAAAAGGAAGATATGTTGTCACGAGGGAAGAAGCCACTGAATATGAGAGGAGAATGGAGGCAGCTCGCCAACACGCTGCTGCTCAGGAGGCGGTCGCCTCTTCATCTTAGTACTACCCCAGTTTCACTTATGGATATCAGCCAGGCGGTCATTGGTATTAAACCAACTTAGGCCAAAAGCCTAAGCTTGGGGGAGTACGTATTTCTCACCGACTTTACATTCATGTTCACACACTAGTCGTCGGCGCTCACACTCCTTCATTTTATTATCCATGTTAGTTTAAATTTCTTTTTCTAGTTTTCTTCTTGTGTGTTTGATAAACCTTAAGAAAAAACAAAAAAAAATTAGTTAGTTTAATTTCCATGCTTGTAGTAGAAATTAAAATGAAAACCGAAAAAGATTTCTCGTTCTTCTTTTACTTGTTGGGAGCTTTCCCGTGTAAATAGTTTTATTTTATTTTCTTTCTTTTGGGGGTCGAGAAGACCATATTGAAAATGCTTAGTGGCTCTTATATGCATGATTGTTTATTTAATTTAGAGTCCATATTACTTGTCTTCTCTCTTGAGTTGAATGCTTGCAGATTCCAGCTTAGTCCATGCACGTGCACTCTTATTATTATACACATCGTTCGATCGTGCAAGTGAAAGGCAATAATGACGATATATGATAGACTTATTGGGATGAGAAAAGCTGGTATGAACTCGACCTCTCTTGTTTTTGTAAATATGATGATTCATCGTTCCTGAGTCAGCTATTATGAAGTAAACATATTTGCAATGACATTTAGAGATTATAGTTGCTTGTGACATGCTTGATTAGCTATGAGTTATAATGGTTTACCTTGCGTGCCAACATGCTATTAGAATGATTATGATGTGGTATGATGGGATGGTATCCTCCTTTGAATGAATTAAGTGACTCGACTTGGCACATGTTAATGCATGTAGTTGAATCCAATCAACATAGCCTTCATGATATTTATGTTCATGGTAGATTATATCCTACTCATGCTTGTACTCGGTGTAAATTAATTTAATGCATGTCTACGACTGTTATCGCTCTCTCAGTTGGTCGCTTCCCAGTCTTTTGCTAGCCTTCACCTGTACTAAGCGGGAATACTACTTGTGCATCCAAACTCCTTAAACCCCAAAGTTGTTCCATATGAGTCAACTATACCTTCCTATATGCGGTATTTATCTGCCGTTCCAAGTAAATTTGTATGTGCCAAACTCCAAACCTTCAAATAAAATTCTGTTTTGTATGCTCGAGCAGCTCATGTTTCAACTAGGGCTGCCTATATTGTCCATGCTAGGTGGGTTATTCTCAAGAGGAGTGGACTCCGCTCCTCATTCACGAGAAAGGGCCGGTAACCGGGATGCCCAGTCCCATGATCCAAAAAGATCAAAGCAAATCAAAATAATTAAACAAAACTCCCCCAGGGTTGTTGTATGTTGGAGGCACTCGTTGTTTTGAGCAAGCCATGGATTGATGCTTGTTGGTGGTTGGGGGAGTATAAACCTTTACCATTCTATTTGGGAACTGCCTATAATGCATGTAGTATGGAAGATACAGCCATCTCATAGTTGTTGCATTGATAGCAAAAGTATGCCGCTCAAAATGTTATTCAATCTCTATTTTAAAATCGAGCTCTGGCACCTCTACAAATCCCTGCTTCCCTCTGCGAAGGGCCTATCTATTTACTTTTATGTTGAGTCATAACCCTTCTTATTAAAAAGCACCCGCTGGAGAGCACACTATCATTTGCATTCATTATTATTGGTTTATATTGGTATGACTTGACTGGATCTCTTTTACCATGAATTACAATGTTTAGTCAGTCCTTGATCTTTAAAGGTGCTCTGCATTTATGTTTTGCGGTCTTAGAAAGGGCTAGCGAGATACCATTTTGTTATATCATGTTATGATTATTTTGAGAAAGTGTTGTCATCTGAATTTTATTATTATGGCTCGCTAGCTGATTATGTTATTGATATGAGTAATTCTGAGACCTTTGTGTTATTGTTAGTATGGTTAGTTCATAATATTTGCTGAAACTTGAATGTTGGCCTTTCATGTTACAACAACAAGAGCAAACAGAGTTTGTAAAAGTTTTTCTTTATCACTTTCAATTTATCAACTGAATTGCTTGAAGACAAGCAAAGGTTTAAGCTTGGGGGAGTTGATACGTCTCCAACGTATATACTTTTCCAAACACTTTTGCCCTTGTTTTGGACTCTAACTTGCATGATTTGAATGAAACTAACCCGGATTGACGTTGTTTTCAGTAGAACTGCCATGATGTTGTTTTATGTGTAGAAAAGAAAAGTTCTCGGAATGTCCTGGAAATCCACGGAGGCACTTTTTAGATTTAACAAGAATTTTTGGCGAAATGCCAGGGGGCCCACGGCCTGTCCACGAGACAGGGGGCGCCCCCCCCCCCCCAGGGCGTGGCCCCCTATCTCGTGGGCCCCTTGGACCTCCTCCGACCTCAACTCCAACTCCATATATTCTGTCTCGGGGAGAAAAAAATCAGGGAGAAAGTTTCATCGCGTTTTACGACACGGAGCCGCCGCCAAGCCCTAATCTCTCTCGGGAGGGCTGATCTGGAGTCCGTTCGGGGCTCCGGAGAGGGGGATTCGTCGCCTTTGTCATCATCAACCATTCTCCATCACCAATTTCATGATGCTCACCACCGTGCGTGAGTAATTCCATCGTAGGCTTGCTGGACGGTGATGGGTTGGATGAGATTTGCCATGTAATCAAGTTAGTTTTGTTAGGGTTTGATCCCTAGCATCCACTATGTTTAGATTGATATTGCTATGACTTTGCTATGCTTAGTGCTTGTCACTAGGGCCCGAGTGCCATGATTTCAGATCTGAACCTATTATGTTTTCATGAATATATGTGTGTTCTTGATCCTATCTTGCAAGTCTATAGTCACCAATTATGTGTTATGATCCGACAACCCCGAAGTGACAATAATCGGGATACTTCTCGGTGATGACCGCAGTTTGAGGAGTTCATGTATTCACTATGTGTTAATGCTTTGTTCCGGTTCTCTATTAAAAGGAGGCCTTAATATCCTTTAGTTTCCGCTAGTACCCCGCTGAACACAGGAGGGTAGGACAAAAGATGCCATGCAAGTTCTTTTCCATAAGCACGTATGACTATTTACGGAATACATGCCTACATTACATTGATGAACTGGAGCTAGTTCTATATCACCCTATGTTATAACTATTGCATGAGGAATCGCATCCGGCATAATTATCCATTACTGATCCATTGCCTACGAGCTTTTCACATATTGTTCTTCGCTTATTTACTTTTCCGTTGCTACTGTTACAACTACTACAAAAACCCAAAAAGATTTATCTTTACTTTTGCTACCATTACCTTTATTATCATACCACTTTTGCTACTAAATACTTTGTTGCAGATACTAAGGTATCCATGTGTGGTTGAATTGACAACTCAACTGCTAATACTCAAGAATATACTTTGGCTCCCCTTGTGTCGAATCAATAAATTTGGGTTGAATACTCTACCCTCGAAAGCTATTGAGATCCCCTATACTTGTGGGTTATCAACCAGCGACTCGGACAGCTTGGCGTCGGCTTGGGCGCACTCCATGGACTTCTTTTAGTCACCAACAATAGTGATGAGGCCCTTGGGACCTGGCATCTTCAGTTTCAAGTAGGCATAGTGGGGAACCGCCATGAACTTTGCCAGCGCAGACCGGCCTAGCAGTGCATGGTAGGTGCTGGACAAGTCCACCACCTCAAACGAGATAGGCTCGCACCGGACATGGTCGCTCATGCCGAACAGGACGTCAAGCCGTATCCGGTCGATCGGGGAGCAGGAGAGGCCCGACACGATGCCGTGGAACACCGTCTGGGTCGGCTCCAGCTGCCTTGCCTCGATGCCGAGCTTGGCCATGGTATCGCGGTACAAGATGTTAATGTTGTTGCCGCCATCGATGAGGACTCGCGAGAACTTGCAGGTGTGCTTCATAGCAACTATGGTGGGGTCGATGACGAGGGCGTAGCCACCTGGCGTAGGCATGACGGCCGGGTGGTCCTCCCGGGTCCAGCTGACCAGGCGCTCCGACAAGTGCATGTATTCGGGCACGGCCGGAATGACGATGTTCACCTCCTACCATAGCAGGCACTCACTATGCTTATCGTCGCCTAGGCTGGCAAAGACGACATAGCTTGCATTCTGGTTGGGGAAGACTTCATCGTGCATTACGCCGGCTGCCGGGGGCGGAGGCGGCGGCAGCTGCGGCTGCCCTGCACCTGGTGTCGGAGGAGGAGGAGGCGGCGCGGGGATGTCGCCCCTCATGATGCGCTCGGTGATGGCGCACTGCCATAACGTGTGCGTAGATGGCCTCGCACCACTGTGGTGCTTGCAGGGGCATCGAGCGTCTCCTCAAAGCTCATGGCAGGTTGCCAGGCGGTATTGCCAGTTCGCTAACGCCGGTTGCCGGCCGGCTTGGCCGAGGGCACTTGATAGGTGGTAGCGACAAGGTGGTTGTCATAGCGGGGAGCCGACTGCTCGGCCTTGCACTTGTTGTTCTGCTGGTTGTTCTGCTGGCGGCTGCTCTCGCCAGCCAGCTTGGGGGGCGGTGCCGGAAACGCCTTGCCGGCCTCGTCCAGCACGACTTGTATCTTCGTGTCAGAGTCGGCGTTGGCATACTTGTCTGCCGCATGAGCGCTACCATGCTGGTTGGCTCGGAGTGCGGTAGCTTGTGCTTGAGCAGGGTGTCATCCCGGCAACCGTTCACAAATTATTGAATGGCTTGAACCTCGTGGACCCCCTCGCAGTTGTTCCGAAGCTTGGTCCAGCGTGCAAGGTATTGACGACCGATCGCGTTCGCCCCTTGGACGCACATGGCGAGCTGGCTGGGGCGGTCAGGTCGCTTGTAGGTGCCGGTGAAGTTGTGCATGAAGGCGTGCTCGAAGTCGAGCCACGAGTTGACGCTGCCAGCCGGCAAGCTGTTTAGACACGTCCAGGCCGAGCCCTACAGCATGAGCGGGGCGTAGTGCATGGCCAGACGCCGGTTGCCGCCCGTGATGCCGATGGCGGTGGTGTAGTCGATGAGCCAGTCCTCCAGCTTGACGGTCCCGTTGTACTTGGGGTGTCGCGGGTAAGCGTGAACCCCTTGTGGAAGGGCTCATCGCAGATGCACGGACCGAAACAAACCTGACCAAATGTGTTGTCTTCCTCCAGCTCGAGGGAAAAGGTGAGTTGCTCGATGCGGTGGCGAGCGTTGTTGTTGTCGATGTCATGTGGACCCAGCCGGCTTGTAATAGGGCCGCGGGGAGCCGAACCGTACGAAGCCGCCCGGCCACACCGTCCGGTTGGCGGGGGGAGATCTTGTCGGTGCTGGCCATCGGGAGTCGGCTCGTTGCCCAGGTCGTCGCCAGCCGTCAGGGCGCGGTCGCGTCGGGTTCTGGTCTTCCTGGACTGGGCTTCACTGGGGTGCAGGAAGGACGCTGTGTTCCGCTGCTCTGGGTCCTTGGTATGGCGCGAGACGGATGCCGCGGGAGTGTCAAGGTGGTCCTGCTGAGTGTTTGAAGCGGTGAAGAGTTCACGCATGTGCTGCAGGCGCTCCTGCAGCTCATCGCCCTGCAGGTGCTTCAGGCCCACGACGGCAGCCTCCCCGGTGTGCACTTGACGGGAGTGTCGTAGACAGGCGGGACCGCGCCCAGCGCGTGGCCGATGGCAGCGCTGCAAGTACGCACCTGGCGACCCAGCTGGGTTCAACCGCGGCCGGCGTGAAGCCATACGCAGCGTCACGCTCCCGCTAGACGGACTCTAGCCGGCGCTGTGTAGCAGCAAGCGTCATGGCCACGTCTAGCAGGCGCACGCGTTCCACGTCGAGTCGGGCCCTGGCCTAGGTGGTGTCGATGTCAGTGTGATGGGGATGCTAAGGTTCTGCAATACGGCACGCAGCAGGTCGGCCGTGCTGGTGCGAGCGGCTGCCGCCTTGACCGCGGCGGGCTTCTTCGCGGCGCTGGATGAGGTGGAGCCGGAATTGGTAACAAGCACCTCCACATGGGTGAAGAGGTCCTCCAGGTCGCTGGAGATGTCACAGCCGAGGGGGATGGGCAAGTCGGTGATGTCGAGCATCTCGCTGGGGTACTCATCGGGGACGAGCACGACGGAGACGCGCAGCGCACCGAAGGGGACGATGGATGAACTGGTGAAGCCGGCCGGCACCAAGTCGAGCGCTGGAACCAAGTCGTGTATGATGCGCTCGTCGGAGTCGGTGAAGGGCCCTGTCTGGAACGTGACTCTGGCTGGTGCCGCTAGCTGCCCCATGGTGGGAGCCAACTGTCGTGGTGATCTCATGGCAGATGCCATAGGATGGCTAAAAGAGGGGACATGCACAAGGGCACCGGTGAGCTCCAGAGACGAAGTTGGCACGCGCAAGTGTGAGACACGAGATGTACCCAGGTTCGGGGCTCTCCGGTGAGATAATAGCCCTAGTCCTGCGGAGCATGGTTTATATGAAGTGGGTAGAGGCTTGCTCCTAGAGCTGTTCGAGAGGAGGAAGACAGGCCAATGCATGCGCTGCTTCTCATCTATATGGGTGGATGTGTGTGTGTGTGTGTGTGTGTGTGTGTGTGCGTGCGTGTGTGTGCGTGTGTGCGTGTGTGTGCGTGTGTGCGCGCGCGCGCGCGTGTGTGTGTGTGTGTGTGTGTGTGTGTGTGTGTGTGTGTGTGTGTGTGTGTGGAGAAACAACCCTCTACATGGAGGGTCTCCGGGGGGTCTTGTAGGCTGGCCCCCCGGGGTTTCAATGGTAAAGATACATGGGAGCGGGGCCCTGGCGTCAGTGTCTAGGAGCCGGCAGTGGGGGTTGTCAGGCCGCCGGGTCCGTTGGGTGCGGGCCGTACCGGGGCCGCCGGGCGCGGGTACGGTCGACTGCTAGGTACTATGGCATGTCGCGCCAGACGTCGTGGGACGGTAGCGCCGCCTTGCTTCAAAGTGGCGCCTCCGAGACGTCGTCCGTCCCGGGCGGTGGCTTGCTCGGCACGGTAGCCGAGCCCACCGGGGCTGCGCAAACGGGGCGAAATGTAGCCATGCTTACTTGTCATCGTGGGTTGACTTCTCACGGACGGCCGGCATGCGCCAACCAGCCGGCCGGGTTGCGGCGCCTGACCGGGTCGCGCTGGGGAGCCGGCCAGGAGCGAGCCAAATTGAAGGGCTTTGCTTGCCCCGATGTTTTTGAAAAGGATCTGGGTTCCGTTGCCTGCCCGGGGGCCATCCCCCGACAATTAATTAGTTGATTATAAGTAAATCATTTAGCCTAGGAAAGAAAGAGATACACGCAATCAGAAGAGAGATAATTTCATTTTTTTCTCTAAAAGGAGATATACATGCAATCAACAATCATAGGGGAGATACTTTTTTTGAGGCCTAAAAACAAAATAAGAAGAAATGTACCTTAGATTCGAAAATCCATCTCTGCACCCGCGCTGACGAAAAAATCAAAACAAATAATAAAAATATTCAAAAAGTTCCAAAAAAATTGTGCGGCAGACAATTTGATGCATAAGGTCCCCTCCAATTTTCAAATCATTTGCACATCTGAGGAGCTCCCAGCAAAAAAGACAAATTGGGGGTCTGTAAAAATGTTTATTGTTCACGTACTGTTTTGACCCGATTTGTCTTTTATGCTGAGAGCTTCTTAGATGTCCAAATGACTTGAAATTTGGAGCGTGCCTCACACATCAAATTGTCTACCGCACAAAAAAATGGAATTTTTTTTAAAAAAATTACTTTTTCACGAATTGTTTTCTAACCGGGTGCAGATGAGCCTGGACACCCAAACGCACAAATACACCATATATAAAGGAACGAATAGAGTAATATTGTAGCGCGGAATTACAAGAGATGTACCTTGGATTGTGAAATTTTATCAAAATACAAATACATCAAATATAACGAGACCGAGATGTAGTAATATTATAGCACAAATATAGTATGAAATATAGTAAGTGCAAACACCGACGCATAAACTTATACCCCACATAAGTATAGATTGATTAGCAAATAACATAGAATCATACCGCGAAAGGCCCATCAAAACAATACATTATAAACACAAAAAGAAAAACACATTTCATCATCTCCCACACTCGCCAAACCAAATACTCAGTCGGTTCCAAAATAAGGTGTATTTGTTTTTTGATAAGTCAAGTTTCTTTAACTTTGACCAAGTTCAGAGCCCAAAATATAACATCCACGATTCTACTAAATAAATAAAATATAAAAATTCATTTCATGGTGAATCTGATGATACTAATCTATACCTACTAATAAAAAAATAGGTATTCTTAGTCTGTTTTGCTATTTTATAGAAAACCCCCTAATACTTCTGACATTGAACCCGCAGTACATACTAATTGTTTTTTTAAATACTCACATCTTCTAAACCATAACTCCAAATTTAACATGTTATATACAAATGGTACGGTTTGAAGTTATTTTTACTTGTTAAAATATTTATTTTAATATTATTTTGGAAGCAAACTTATAGTCTATAATGCACAATCTTTTTATGATTAGAAAATCATGTATCTTTTTAACAACCTTTTTAACAAATTTTCATGTATTTGATGTTATTTTTACCTGTTAAATATTTTTAAATATTATTTTGGAAGATATTTAAATCAAACAAATGATTTTCTAAATTATCCGTATCATTTATAATGTAACTCCAATTTTAACATGTTATATATGAAATTTGATTAGCAAAATGTGTACAATCTGAATATGATGTTATTTTTACTTGTTAAATATTATTTTAGAATCAAACTTATAGTCTATAGTGCACGATCCATTTTTCTTTCGTACCGGTGGCAATCCAGATTGCAAATAAACACCCACTAAAACCATATAGGGAGAAAACATCGATAACTACACATGCATACCTTTGAAAAACCTCGCAGGGAAAAATAACAGATTTCTCATCGCGAGAGTGAGAGAGAGATGTCTTAGGATTAACCACATTCAAATACGTTTTGGTTTGTGTGAACACTAAGGCTACCGCCAGCGAGGGTGAGAAGGAGGCCATCTTGAGTGCTGGTTGTTGGGTTAAGAGCGTGTGTTATTTTTTTACTCCCTTTGCAACGCACGGGCTCTTTTGCTAGTTTGATAATACGGGTATTGACATATTTCTCTACAAATAAAAAGCCCATAGCACGTCCAACCCTTCAGTAAAAGTAAAAGCTGGGGAGTCAAGAATAAAGGGGAGAACAGTGAAAGTAAAAGGCTGGGGAGTCGAGAATAAAGGGGAGAATAGTGAATGTAAAAGGCTGGGGAGTCTAGAATAAAGGGGAGAACAGTGAAAGTAAAAGGTTGGGGAGTCGAGAATAAAAGGGAAGAACGGAATTGCACCAATCGCGGGCACGCCGCTGTCCCCATTGCGGCAGTCCTTCCTCGCTATCTGTCCCCAACACCCTGGCGTGTTTGTTAGTGCGTGATTAAGACACACTAGTTGAGTGCCCGTGTGTTGCCACGGAACAATAAACATAGACATGAGACATTGCTAAAAAAATCAAATAAATTTTCATTCATATATGTTTTGAGAATAGAGTTGTATGTGCCATACATGTATTTCTTGCAATCAATTCAAAACAAATCAAACATATATCCCTTCCATGTAGTTCTTTGGGAAGTCAATTCGCTGCATGCAAGAAAATTAGAAAGTAGGTAGTTGGCTAAGGTTTAAAATGTAGAACCGGCAAACTTGATGATATGCATGCTCATAGTTTCATGTCGATCGAGTGTTGCTCCTCTAGTTACTGAACATCCGATCTTGTTGCCAGCCTCTTGGATAAGTAGATTCATTTGCAAAAGCTTAGCTTCTTAGTGTCTGAATTCAGGAGGAACTATACATAAGTACTTGGGCTGGTGTAGTAGCAGTACACATGTAGCACGTTTTCCACTCATATCTAGACACGACATAATGCTTGCTATCTTTGAACATTGTCCATTCTGTAAGGCTATTTGACTGTCGTCAATATTACTGCACTTGGTGGCATTGGTATTGGTACCAACAAAGGAAAGTGCTTTTTACCAATTCATTATCCCATCCTGAAACAAACCATGTGGCAAACAACTGAAAAAGCACATCTCACTTCAAAATACTTAAACTATATTTGTTCCTGATTTAAAAAAAATACAAATTTTATATATGATGAGTCAAATATAAAAATTAGCCCATTTGATACACTGCAATCACAGCCCTAATATTACACATCAACTTTCAGTTACTCTGATCCAGAAGACTGGTTACAAACTGGTCAAAGAAGCAAACAAAAGAAAAACTCATCACTGAAACAAACAAATGAGTATGATTTAAACTTCATTATGCAGTTACTGTCTTTCACTCCAAGGATGTTGAGAATCATATGAAATATGATTATGGTTTATCTATATTAGCAAGACCACAAAAGACCCCTCACTTGAGAGTACCACAAAAGTCCAAAACAATTGTTCTCGGAGGGTTCTTCTCGGGGTGAATTAAACCTTTTCCGCCTGCACTATGCAATAAATTAAAATTTCTCAACAGTTTTTCAATGGCACGAGAGTTTTAGTACTATCCTCCTAGAACTAATTTTGGTACTATCATGTTTGTTACTAAAGGCAAGTTAAGAGGAGGTCATAATATATTCCCTCTGTTCGATATTAGTTGTCGTTGATTTAGTACTTGAACTAAATCAGCAATAACTAAAAAGGAGTGCCGAAGGCTTCATGTAACTTCAGTATACACTCCAAGTTTGAAACAAGATTTATCTTCTATTTCTACATGCAATTGAATACATTTCGCAATCACCAAAAATAATACGGGCTTAAAATAGACTATGACAACCATAGAAATAAAAAAATGGGAAATTTTTTTGTCCTTACCTTGCCAAACACAACCTAAAGAATGAATCACATTACTGCTATAGTTGGTGAGATGTTGTCAAGCTTAGTGACAAACAAAAAGATCAGAATGTACCATACCTTCAGCTGGTGACCTCTTGGAGTTAAATAAAGATAATTTCCAAAACGAGAAGTGAGATGTTGTATCTGGTGCCTCACCCAAATACACTTATGTTCGTTCTCTTGCAAGAACTGTATATATTCAGTAGCCTGCAATAGAAAATGGTGTCAAGAAAACCCAACTTAATAAAATGGGTTGCAGCGTATAATCAATAACCTTCTAGGTGTGTGCCATATTACTTTTATGAAAACCAGAACAAAGTTATTTATATGCATCTCTAATTAGAACCCAACCAAAATTAATAAAATCTCTAAGGCGAAGAACACATACAAATTAATGGACTAAAAAATAGCAGGATTGAGCAGAACAACCCCACTGTTGCTTGTTGGAAAGGGTAATCATTAGACTTTAAGGCCGATCCGTCACAAACCAAAGCATGCACAAATGGTCAAAGTATGTACAAAAAAATCAATACAAACTACCGTTAACTAATACCTCAGGGAGCACTTTGAAGCAGGGAAAATATCATAACAGCTTTATTAACATGATTCTCGACAAGTCGGGTATTATACATTTTTCAAGCTTGACCTCCTATATGGAGTATCTTATACAGCAGAGCAAGGTAGAAATAACAACTGGGATAATAAAAGGAATTACTACTCAAGTCGACCGACCAAAAACTAATTCAAATATGTGATTTCAGAATCCGCTCTATTTGCTAAAAATGGAAAAGCAAAACATGGATTATATCGATAACCTTTAAAATAGTTATGTTACATTTACATGATAGCTTAGAACTACTTAAATTAGCACGATGAATCTAGATAAAATAGTGAAAGAGAACTCACCAGCCTTGCTAGTTCTCTCTTTTGGTTGCCCATAGATCTCACAGATTGTTAGAGTTCACCAACGATTGCTTGTCCAAGTAGTATAGAAATCATAAGTCTACTTTTCTTTGAGCAGTAATCGTAACTCTACCTAGCCAGGTGATACATGTAGCTCCTAGGTTGTATCAACGTGAGTTGAAGAAGTACAAACAGCAAATAGGGTTACATGCCAGTGTGTGCGTGTGTGTTGCTAGCTAGTCCATCAACAGAAACCACCTGCTAGTCGATCAATCAATCCATCGACTGGATCCATCTCAAGGCAAAGCTAGCTAGCTACTCCCTCCGTCCGAAAATACTTGTCGGACAAATGAATGAAAATGGATGTATATAAAACTAAATTGCGTCTAGATACATCCGTTCCTCCGATAAGTATTTTGGGACGCAGGGAGTACGTTGTTAGCTGATTCAGTCCATCCCAAGGCAAACCAGGTTTGCTCTGTGTTCGTTTTGCCATCGGCCGAAAGCGCCAGCCAAGAGGAATATTGGTTCATGGGCACTTAATTAACCGACCAGAACGAAGGAAAGAATCGAGATAAATGCACCTGTGACAGAGTCCTGACGGGGGCAAAGGGCTTAAGTCTGAGTTGTTTGCCTTCTACGCGTCCTCGTACCCCATCTGTTGTCAGGACCCCGATCCAATGCCACACCGATCTAGCATGTAACACATCATATCACTTTGCGGCCTCACGCATGGTATTCCCACGGGTGCCACCTTACCTGGCCCGGGACCGTTTGCGCCTTTTGGCTCATGTATATGATAGTGCCGCTAGCATCCATATGACAAAGAACCCGGGCTGACATGGCTAGTCGTGAACCCAAAGTGGCACTAACTTACAGGGACAGGCATCCATGACCCAACATCGAACGTGTCGGTCATCAGCGAGTGAATCCAGGCCGTAGCACTGGGCTAGCAGGACTCCGGTGAACCGGGCTGTAGCGGGCTAACAGGACTCCGGTATTCATCGCGTGACATTTCCCCGAAGGGACAGACACAGGAACGAGGAAGGACACATGCCGGCCAGCCTAAGTGTTCCAGAGCAGTAGCAAGCTACCAAGGCTCAGTGGAAGCACTAGGAGACATTTCCCGGTAAGAGAGGCTACCAAGGATAAACAACTAGATAGTCAGATCCCACACATACCAAGCATTTCAATAACATACACACAATATGCTCGATATGTGCAAACACAACATGGCATCACAACATGACTCTATGACTCAAGTATTTTATTCAATAGGCTCCGAGGAGCAAGATATTACAAACATGGGTCTCATGACCCAACATTCAGAGCACACAAATCAAAGCACAAGCGGAAGCTTAACATGTCTGAGTACAGACAACTATAAATGAAAAAGGCTGAGAAGCCTGACTATCTACTAGATCCTGCCGAGGGCACAAGATCGTAGCTGACGTCACAAGCTAAACGTTGAAGTCCACGCGGTACTACTAGCGAGACTGAAGTCTCTCTGCAAAAACATAAATTAAGCAACGTGAGTACAAATGTACCCAGCAAGACTTACATCAGAACTAACTACATATGCATCATTATCAGCAAAGGGGGTGGTGGGGTTTAACTGCAGCAAGCCAGCTTTGACTCGGTGGCTATCCTGATCTACGACTACAAGTAACTCTTTTGAGGTGGCGCACACGAGTCCACATATTCACCATATCAATACACCACTATGGATCCGCTCCCGTCTCCCTACGAGAACGCCATCCATAGCACTCACGCTTATCTTGCGTATTTTAGAGTATCCACTTCACTTGTCTATGAACTGTACAGGCAACCCAGAAGTCCTTTACCGCGGACACGGCTATTCGAATAGATAATATTAACCCTGCAGGGGTGTACTTCTTCACACACGCTCTCACCACTTACCGTCGTTTACACGACATGTACTCGGCAACCTTCAAGCGGAAGCCCAGCGAGGGTGTCGGCCACGACCTGACTAACCACACAAGTCTCTCGTCCAGGTTTATCGCCTATTCGGGTTCCATCCACAAGGAGATTCGGCCGGGGTGTCGCTCACGGCCCCAAACGATGTGAGCAGGGTTCCCAAGCCCACCATCCTGGTGCCACTTGGTACACCGTGCCACTGTGCCTAGTCTGTCCCAAGCCCACCTGTACCGGGTGCCACTTGGTAGACTACTAACACTACCTACAAACACCAGAAACTAGTTGCAACTCCTGGACAAAGATCAAGTCGGTTAATCAGTCGAGAGAGTCAATTAAGGATCCCAATGTGTGGTAGTAGCTGATCATGGATCACAAACACAGAACTCAGTTCCTGAGGACGGCCGCAATGAGACAACCCACCATGTACTCCTACATGGCCTCTCACCGCTACCTTTACCAAATCGTGTTCACACACTTAGCTCACACATAGTAGGACATGTTTACACACCTCTAATTCATCCCCGATGAATCAAACCTGACACAACTCTAAGCAATAGCAGGCATGACAAACAAACATGAATGAGTAGGCACATCAGGGCTCAAACAACTCCTACTCATGCTAGTGGGTTTCATCTATTTACTGTGGCAATGACAGGTCATGCAGAGGATAAAGGGGTTCAGCTACCGCAGCAAGTAACAGATGAATCGTTGTTGTCCAAATGCAGTAAAAGAGAGCAGGAGCGAGAGAGTGGGATTGTATCGGAATGAACAAGGGGGTTTAGCTTGCCTGGCACTTCTGAAGATAATATAGCTCTTCATCGGTGTCATCTAACTCATCGTCGAAACCACGTCTAGCGGGAGGGGACAAACACCGGCAAACAAAGAAGAACACAATCAATGCAATGCAACAGTATGATGCATGAATGTGACATGGCAATATGCTGTTGATTTGTGCTGATGCAACTAAAACCATATTAAATGAAGTTGGTTTGAATCCAAGATTCAAATTCAAACTCCATATGTGGATATTTAAATGCCTTTAATATGATTTGTGCTAAACAGCAACTATAAGTTGTTCTAACATGCATGAAAATGGTACAGATGGATAGATTGGATTTTTCTGATCATTTTTCATATATAATTTATTTCATTTGGAGTTACGGTTGAATTTCTATGAATTTTAGAAGTTTAGTGTACTTTCTTGAATTTCCTTAATTAATAAAAACGCCAGAAAAGCTTTATGACATCAGCACTACGTCATGCTGACCTCAGCAGGTCAACACGGTCAGCCACGGTCAAACCTGACGCGTGGGTCCCCATGTCAGTGTAACAAGGCAGGAGTAGAGGCTGACCAGTGGGGCCAGGTCAAAGCTGACTGGGCCGGTCAAACCTAACATCCTAGGCCCACTGGAGTTAATCTAATCCTAGTTAGAAACTAATCCAGGTTAATTAAGGGCTGTGGGGCCCATCTGTAAGTGAGCTAGGGGGTTAGTTAGTAGTGGTATTAGCGGGTGATTAGCCGCTAATGACGTGCCACGTCAGCTTCGCCGGAGTATGGCCGGCAACGACCTCTAAACGCGGCGGAGGGACATTGGAGGGGCTCGGGTTTCGCCTACAGTGCACCGTTCGGTGCACCCTTAGGCCCTACAGAGAGCTGGTGCGATGGCGCGTCGGATGGTGGTGGTCTCCAGGCCTGGGGTGGCCGGAGTCGACGGCGGCGAGCTCGGTTGCGGCCGCCGGAGTTCGGGTGGCCACGGGATAGTTGCTGCGGCGTGCAAACGAGCGAGTGCTTGCGCTAGGAATGCTTTACGGGATGCCACAAGTACGTTGGGCTCGCCGGGGTGACCAAATGGTCACCGGAGCTACGTCGGCGGCGAGGCGTTTCGGCTCCAGTGGAGGAGGCGGCTAGAGCTCGAAATCGGGCATGGAGTTAGGGGGAAGCGAAGAAGGGGCTCACATGGAGTCGGTAGGGCGGCTCAGCAAGCTCGGGGATGTCCGGACGGCGGTGGAATCACGGCGGCGATCGCCGGGACCCGAGGAGGGGAACGGCGGAGCTAGCGGCATCCAGGGGCTTCCGGCGCCTTTCGTCTGGGTGAGGTTGAAGAGGGGGGCGAGGCGGAGCTTCCTGGGTCATCGGCGAGGCGGGGAGGTGGCTGTGGTCACGGCGAACGGCGTCGGTGGCGACGGCGGCACTCGGTGGGGAAGAGAGAGGGATCCAGGGGGGAAGTGAGGGTGAGGGAAAGAGCAAGGAGGGTCCAGGAGGTGTCGTGGCGTCCGCAGCGGCGTCGTGGAAGGGGGCAGGCAGGCAGGGAGGGAGGAGGTGGCGCTGCGCGTGCGTGCGCGCCGTGGGCACACGCCCCTGTCCTACTGCCCCGAGGAGAAAGACGACAGGGAGGCGCTGGTGGGCTGGGCTGGCCGACTACGGTGCTGGGCCGAGGTAGGTGGGCTGCTGGTAAGCGACAGGTAACACTCTGTCCCTATTTTAATTTTTGTTTCTGTTTTGTTTCATTTAGTAAAAACACTAAACCATCTGATAAAATGTTGTAAACAATTATGTGGCTAGAACTAAAATATACCAAACCACATAAAATGTTCCAGAATTATTGTACATAAATTAATTATATAAAAATATATATCCAATGCAAATAGTTATTTATTTAATTCAAAGGCCCAAAATAAATATCTCTGAGATTCTAAAAATATTGTTTTGAGTTTTACCTCTTTCCAATATTTTCAGAGACTAAGAGGAACATTTTCTTGGACTCATTTGATGAGATTTGAATGTTGGTTATTTTTAGAGGTCTTCTGAGGCTTTTGAAAATTCCTCAATTCAAATTTCATTTGAATTGAAACATGATGCTCACACGAAGGTCTAGCCTAGTGCATAACAGGACCAGGGATGTGACAACTCACCCCCACTAAACAAGAATCTCGTCTCGAGATTCAAGCGTAGGGTAAGATGATGGGGGGGACGCAAACTAACACAATCTTCACGATCCAAGGTGCACTTCATGAGAACGTTGACTCGATCACCATCTTTGTCTCGACGTCTTACTCTGAGATCTCCATCTAACATGACAACAAGAGGAAAGGGACAATTCCAGAAGAATTGATCTTCTCGAAGATCAATCAACTTAGGATCAACTCATAGAGTGAGTCATAGCAACATCTCTCGAGCTGAGACATGAAGCACACATCTGGAGGGATGGAGTGGAACAGATGATGAAGGGTCACTAGGTAGGCAATAATTCCACACCTAAGAAGGTGGTGAACGGTTGTCAACGTAGCGAGGAGTTGAGTTGCCATGATACCATAACGATGCACCTTAGGGAAGGTGACTTGTAGAAGTATCCCCTTAAGTGGCAAAAAGAATTACCTTTGATTTAGAGATCATTGAAACTCTTTATACCAGCCAAAGGCAATTCTCGAGCGATCGTTTGGAGGGGGGTGGTAGAATGGCATGCCTGGATTAGTATGGGTGATGTGGATTACCTTGTTGAAAACAACACAAGGGATGATTTTAGTAACTGGGGAGAAGCTCAACAGTAGAGAGTGAGTCCACTGTTTGAAAAGTTATAGCATGACCGAGGAAGCTGAGAGCAATCCCGGTTAGTGCCGATGATAACACCTAACGTTTGCGCGTCCTCTCAAGGACTTGAGCATTTCCATTTTCATCAAGGTTTTACTGATATCCGTGTCAAGGATCCTGGCAACACCACGTACTACCATGATGAATAGTGATGGACGATGCAGATGCATAGGAAGATAACACCTTCTCAGATTTCACCTTAGTAATGCCAAGGTCGCAAGATCTGGATAATCGACCGAGAGACATTTAGCACTCCGCTTCTAATGTTCTCCTTCATGTGCTAGTGTATCCCATTCATAGATATGGTTTGATATCTAGAACATCAAGTAAAAGGTCGGACTTCGGGAACACAAAAATCCATAAGGAACAACTAGGGAGCAGATCCTATGAAATCCTTATGGGGAGGTGGCCAACTTCCTCAAACAAGATACTACAATAATATGTCTTTCGATTGGGTGTGTTGTCCATGACATCCACTTTACCCGTTACGGTGAGACCAGTATTATAGTTCTTGGGAAACTTTCCAACCATCACATCTGCCTAAGATTCAGATCTGGTTGGTGTCAGAATAATCTAGACTCGTCGAGTCTAGAAGGAAAAATGAAAGTTTGCAACACAAATCGACAAGATGACGTTGCGAGATTCTCAGGGAATGAACTACGATAGCAAGCTCCAAAACATGAGTTGGTTCTGCTACACATATGTGAACACGCTGTCCCAGACAAGCATGACCACATAGTAGTCTTATAATAAAACGCTACCGAGTTCAGGTGGGGAACCATCATTGTGGATAACAAAGTCCTCGATTAAGCCCGGGTTAGCTCTTAAAAGGAACTCCTTCTCCTGGAACAAATCAGTCAGTGGCTTGGTGTGCTAGGAATACATATGGAATGAAGGTTGCAAGTCTCCAAACCACAAAATACTTCGCACGTATGCATGACTAATTTGGAATGATTCCAAAGGAAGCAACACTGACTTTCTCGAATCCACGGCGGCAACTTGCTCCAAATGCACATGAATTAGAGGAAGTCACTCCTTTCATCCAAACATATGTTCATGAATGGATCACGAAATAATGCTTACAAAAGTTTCCAACACCAGCTTGATGTCCGAAAAAATCATGGAGAGGATAAGGATGTTGTCGATGGGCTCAACAACAATTTATCAAAATTTCCATAAAATGGAATTCCACGACTAGGTGAACAAGGTGATAGCATTGGTCTGACCAAAAGATGTAATGGTGTATGCTCGAGGGTTCAACCACGAATAAGACAACATTACGAACATCGTTGGTTCTGATTGAATTTGACGATAGCCCATACTCAAATCAAAGTTTTTATAAGACAATAGGTCCAACAACTGATCACAGGGACCAATCAATGAAGATATCATCTTTCTTCAACACACACACACACACAAGATATCCCTTAAAATGAACTAAGTCGGACAAGCTTTCATCTTCCAACTCTCCAAGTTGTTGTTTAGCCTAACCAACTCGCTCAGGGTTATCCAACACGGATTCTTGGAGAAAGGGTGGTTTTGAAAACCAGTTTGATCACGAGCTCAACATAGCGGTGAGGTGACAACCTGGTGATACTTCCGAGAAGATAATCGGAAAATCACGAAACACCGGTATGCTTCTAAGCTCGAGAACAATCTTGCTTTTCAGGGCAAGACGATATGATCAAATAAGCGAGGGATTGGCACAATCCTATCTCATTGATCAAGGAGTGCACCAGGGGAAATGGACTAGGTAGCACGATCAATCTTAGAATGATGATTCAAAAACCAACACGCTAAGAATGAAATTATTGTCGGTTAACTACCAAGCAATGGAGTTGCTAGGAGTGTAGATTTCACACATCACGATTCATTTGTCGGCGTTCCGGTTGCAACCACACGGAAGCCGGGAAATGAATGATGAGGGAGAGAAGTATCACTGTATCAAGAGTTCATAGGAGGGTGTGCAATTCCCATGACATTCTTGATGTAAAGATGGTAATACTCCAAGGTAGGACAGAACAAGAGCTAGATTAGCATTTTGATCTGTGGAACACAACTGTTTTGACCCAATCCTGGATATGGATGAGGTACTGGAGTTCATTTCTCCTAGTCATTCTGGGATAGAATGGCTTGACGGAACACAAGAATAATAGGCATCGATGAACGAAGGCACGCATACTCTTGACTATCAATTGATAGACGAAGGTCAGAAAACAACTAAAAAGGGACAACTCAAAAGAACATATGATTTTCTGAGTTGTGGATGCATAGATTAGCATGTCGAACAAGTTCAACATGTTTCTCCAGGGTAACCCATGCAGAAAGGTAGAACTGGCAGAGTCACAACATGGAATCGAGAACTCATCAAGAGCACTCTGGTTGTGATCTTTTGGTTCAAAAGAACTTCTGCCATAAGTGGTTCATAGTATTTGGAAGAAGGAAATACCACGGACTTCGAGGACTATCGCAAAGGTTACTAATATCCTAAAGGGACTAGCAACACTATCAACATGAATTAAGGTGAATCTCGGGTTCAAAACCCAGAAGTAGAATGCCTACTAACTAAATGGCATCCCCGGGATGCTTTCGAGGATGACGGCCAGAATCATCACACTGGGACACAGAACATGGCTAGATTACTAGATGATACTCTAGACATCTAGGGTCATAATAATAACTCCAACGTATATTTCAAAGCAACAGAGTACCTCAACTCACCGATTAGTGTGGCTAATCTGGCCCAAAGGGACATCGAAACGGGAGGAAGGGATTTTGCAATTGCTTCAGACTATTTAGAAACCTGGGATGACTCAGACAGCATAACGGTTGTAAATGCTCAAAAAGATTTGAGACATGCTACAAAAATGGTGGCATAGCCACTCAGAAGCACAATATCAAGATTTCGAGATCAATAGTAAACATACGGAAGTAGTAGGAACTGAACAGAGGCTTAAATCCAACAGTCTTATAAGTCTACGGATTAGTAACACGTGATCCTGATAGAAAGAAGAGAAATCCTAATTTCTTAACCCCGTAGAAAAGATAGGATGACTCAGATCAGAAGGGCATAAGGTATAAGGAGTAAAAAGAGCCTTACGTTCCATCCCACAATCAATTCCCTTATATAACTAAAGAATTTCTAGACTCAACTTCAACCAGTTTGGCTTGGTAATCCTACAGGCAGTCAAGCTCTGATACCAAAGCTGTCAGGACCCCGATCCAATGCCACACCGATCTAGCATGTAACACATCATATCACTTTGCAGCCTCACGCACGGTATTCCCACGGGTGCCACCTTACCTGGCCCGGGACCGTTTGCGCCTTTTGGCTCACGTATATGATAGTGCCGCTAGCATCCATATGACAAAGAACCCGGGCTGACATGGCTAGTCGTGAACCCAAAGTGGAACTAACTTACAGGGACAGGCATCCATGACCCAACATCGAACGTGTCGGTCATCAGCGAGTGAATGCAGGCTGTAGCACTGGGCTAGCAGGACTCCGGTGAACCGGGCTGTAGCGGGCTAACAAGACTCCGGTATTCATCGCGTGACATTTCCCCAAAGGGACAGACACAGGAACGAGGAAGGACACATGCCGGCCAGCCTAAGTGTTCCGAAGCAGTATCAAGCT
Source organism: Triticum aestivum (assembly GCF_018294505.1). NCBI lineage: Eukaryota > Viridiplantae > Streptophyta > Magnoliopsida > Poales > Poaceae > Triticum > Triticum aestivum. The sequence goes on along the minus strand of NC_057804.1, from coordinate 202,481,787 downwards.
ACCAAGGCTCAGTGGAAGCACTAGGAGACATTTCCCGGTAAAAGAGGCTACCAAGGATAAACAACTAGATAGTCAGATCCCACACATACCAAGCATTTCAATAACATACACACAATATGCTCGATATGTGCAAACACAACATGGCATCACAACATGACTCTATGACTCAAGTATTTTATTCAATAGGCTCCGAGGAGCGAGATATTACAAACATGGGTCTCATGACCCAACATTCAGAGCACACAAATCAAAGCACAAGCGGAAGCTTAACATGTCTGAGTACAGACAACTATAAATGAAAAAGGCTGAGAAGCCTGACTATCTACTAGATCCTGCAGAGGGCACAAGATCGTAGCTGAGGTAACAAGCTAAACGTCGAAGTCCACGCAGTACTACTAGCGAGACTGAAGTCTCTCTGCAAAAACATAAATTAAGCAACGTGAGTACAAATGTACCCAGCAAGACTTACATCAGAACTAACTACATATGCATCATTATCAGCAAAGGGGGTGGTGGGGTTTAACTGCAGCAAGCCAGCTTTGACTCGGTGGCTATCCTGATCTACGACTGCAAGTAACTCTTTTGAGGTGGCGCCCACGAGTCCACATATTCACCATATCAATACACCACTATGGATCCGCTCCCGTCTCCCTACGAGAACGCCATCCATAGCACTCACGCTTATCTTGCGTATTTTAGAGTATCCACTTCACTTGTCTATGAACTGTACAGGCAACCCAGAAGTCCTTTACCGCGGACACGGCTATTCGAATAGATAATATTAACCCTGTAGGGGTGTACTTCTTCACACACGCTCTCACCACTTACCGTCGTTTACACGACATGTACTCGGCAACCTTCAAGCGGAAGCCCAGCGAGGGTGTCGGCCACGACCTGACTAACCACACAAGTCTCTCGTCCAGGTTTATCGCCTATTCGGGTTCCATCCACAAGGAGATCCGGCCGGGGTGTCGCTCACGGCCCCAAACGATGTGAGCAGGGTTCCCAAGCCCACCATCCGGGTGCCACTTGGTACACCGTGCCACTGTGCCTAGTCTGTCCCAAGCCCACCTGTACCGGGTGCCACTTGGTAGACTACTAACACTACCTACAAACACCAGAAACTAGTTGCAACTCCTGGACAGAGATCAAGTCGGTTAATAAGTCGAGAGAGTCAATTAAGGATCCCAATGTGTGGTAGTAGCTGATCATGGATCACAAACACAGAACTCAGTTCCTGAGGACGGCCGCAATGAGACAACCCACCATGTACTCCTACATGGCCTCTCACCGCTACCTTTACCAAATCGTGTTCACACACTTAGCTCACACATAGTAGGACATGTTTACACACCTCTAATTCATCCCCGATGAATCAGACCTGACACAACTCTAAGCAATAGCAGGCATGACAAACAAACATGAATGAGTAGGCACATCAGGGCTCAAACAACTCCTACTCATGCTAGTGGGTTTCATCTATTTACTGTGGCAATGACAGGTCATGCAGATGAATCGTTGTTGTCCTAATGCAGTAAAAGAGAGCAGGAGCGAGAGAGTGGGATTGTATCGGAATGAACAAGGGGGTTTAGCTTGCCTGGCACTTCTGAAGATAATATAGCTCTTCATCGGTGTCATCTAACTCATCGTCGAAACCACGTCTAGCGGGAGGGGACAAACACCGGCAAACAAAGAAGAACACAATCAATGCAATGCAACAGTATGATGCATGAATGTGACATGGCAATATGCTGTTGATTTGTGCTGATGCAACTAAAACCATATTAAATGAAGTTAGTTTGAATCCAAGATTCAAATTCAAACTCCATATGTGGATATTTAAATGCCTTTAATATGATTTGTTCTAAACAGCAACTATAAGTTGTTCTAACATGCATGAAAATGGTACAGATGGATAGATTGGATTTTTCTGATCATTTTTCATATATAATTTATTTCATTTGGAGTTACGGTTGAATTTCTATGAATTTTAGAAGTTTAGTGTACTTTCTGGAATTTCCTTAATTAATAAAAACGCCAGAAAAGCTTTATGACATCAGCACTACGTCATGCTGACCTCATCGGGTCAATACGGTCAGCCACGGTCAAACCTGACACGTGGGTCCCCATGTCAGTGTAACAAGGCAGGAGCAGAGGCTGACTAGTGGGGCCAGGTCAAAGCTGACTGGGCCGGTCAAACCTAACAGCCTAGGCCCACTGGAGTTAATCTAATCCTAGTTAGAAACTAATCCAAGTTAATTAAGGGCTGTGGGGCCCATCTGTAAGTGAGTTAGGGGGTTAGTTAGTGGCGGTATTAGCGGGTGATTAGCCGCTAATAACGTGCCACGTCAGCTTCGCCGGAGTATGGCCGGCGCGACCTCTAAACGCGGCGGAGGGACACTGGAGGGGCTCGGGTTTCGCCTATAGTGCACCGTTCGGTGCGCCCTTAGGCCCTACAGAGAGCTGGTGTGATGGCGCGTCGGATGGTGATGGTCTCCAGGCCTGGGGTGGCCGGAGTCGACGGCGGCGAGCTCGGTTGCGGCCGCCGGAGTTCGGGTGGCCACGGGATAGTTGTTGCGGCGTGCAAACGGGCGGGTGCTTACGCTAGGAATGCTTTACGGGATGCCACAAGTACGTTGGGCTCGCCGGGGTGACCAAATGGTCACCGGAGCTACGTCGACGGCGAGCTCGGGCGGCGGGGCGTTTCGGCTCCGGTGGAGGAGGCGGCTAGATCTTGAAATCGGGCATGGAGTTAGGGGGAAGCGAAGAAGGGGCTCACATGGAGTCGGTAGGGCGGCTCAGCAAGCTCGGGGATGTCCGGACGGCGGTGGAATCACGGCGGCGATCGCCGGGACCCGAGGAGGGGAACGGCGGAGCTAGCGGCATCCAGGGGCTTTCGGCGCCTTTCGTCTGGGTGAGGATGAAGAGGGGGGCGAGGCGGAGCTTCCTGGGTCGTCGGCGAGGCGGGGAGGTGGCTGTGGCCGCGGCGAACGGCGTCGGTGGCGACGGCGGCGCTAGGTGGGGAAGAGAGAGGGATCCAGGGGGAAGTGAGGGTGAGGGAGAGAGCGAGGAGGGTCCAGGAGGTGTCGTGGCGTCCGCAGCGGCGTCGTGGAAGGGGGCAGGCAGGCAGGGAGGGAGGAGGTGGCGCTGCGCGTGCGTGCGCGCCGCGGGCACACGCCCCTGTCCTACTGTCCCGAGGAGGAAGACGACAGGGAGGCGCTGGTGGGCTGGGCCGGCCGACTACGGTGCTGGGCCGAGGTAGGTGGGCTGCTGGTAAGCGACAGGTAACACTGTGTCTCTATTTTAATTTTTGTTTCTGTTTTGTTTGATTTAGTAAAAACACTAAACCATCTGATAAAATGTTGTAAACAATTATGTGGCTAGAACTAAAATATACCAAACCACATAAAATGTTCCAGAATTATTGGACATATATTAATTATATAAAAATATATATCCAATGCAAATAGTTATTTATTTAATTCAAAGGCCCAAAATAAATATCTCTGAGATTCCAAAAATATTGTTTTGAGTTTTACCTCTTTCCAATATTTTCAGAGACTAAGAGGAACATTTTCTTGGACTCATTTGATGAGATTTGAATGTTGGTTATTTTTAGAGGTCTTCTGAGGCTTTTGAAAATTCCTCAATTCAAATTTCATTTGAATTGAAACATGATGCTCACACGAAGGTCTAGCCTAGTGCATAACAGGACCAGGGATGTCACATCTGCTCCGCCACATGTGTCCTCCCCATGGCCGCCTGCGATGAAGCCGACCTGTCAAATTCACATAGAGGACGCACACCCAAATCGTGGAAGCTGACGGCCGCGGAAGACGTCTTGGAGCAAGTGGATGGAGGGCGGAGGCGGAACAGGGCTCAACAGCGAGAAAGCCAGACGGCGAGCCGTCGGCCATCTTCGCCACGGGCGAGTCGAGTGAAGTTTCTCGGGAGAGATTAGATTGGAATCGAGGGGGGTGGAGGGAATTGAGACGGAGAATAGATGATCCTCATGCAGATGGGAGTGCAGGGCCGGCGGCGACGTCCACGGCCACGACGACCAGGAGAGGACGATGAGGGGAGCAGCGGCGGCGAATTTCTCAAGAGCGGAGAGATTGGTTGGGCTGTTTCTCTTTTCTTTGGGGCGAGGGCTTTTCTTTGGGGTGAGGGGAGATAGAGGATGGGACGTGTGTTGTGGGTCGTGGGCTATGTTTTTCTTTCCTTTCTCTGCGACGTTCGATTCTCCTTTAATAGTAGAAATTATTTTTTTCATTAGGGAAAATTAAGCCAAAGAACAAATGAGTGATGCTCAACTAAAATAATTTCACCATAATAACAAACGGTGCTTGATTTCTCAAAATTACATGATAAATATTATTGTCTTGAATTATGTAAATGATAACAAATCCTTGTCCAGCTACAAAAGAACCACCAGCATAACATGAAAGAATTATAAAAGCTGCTTCAGTAATCTCTTTCTCAAAAAGAGCTATATCTAGGCCCCAACCATACACTCTTGGCTCCCCAGCCAGCCTACTTGGCTGCTGCCTTGCCGTTCCCAGAAGCAACGACAGCATCAGATGGGTTCAGCTCGTCCCAGGCCTCGATCCAGGTGACCATGGCATCAGCAAGCTTCACGAAGTAAGGGTCAATCTTGCCAAGCTTCTCCTTGACCTGCTCCGAGAGTGAGATGTAGCACTTCTGGACTGTGTCACACTCCTTGGGGAGAGTGGCGTTCTGGAAGAAGGGGATGATGTCCTCCTGCCAGAAGATGCCCTTGTACTCTTTCTTCAAGTTGACAAATGGGTTGCTAGCCTTGCTGTGCCACAGGTATGGCAGGCCAGTCTTCACTCCAAGGCTCAAGTGGTCGCAGATGACCTGAAGTTTACACAGTATCAGTTTCATTCTTCAGTTCCTTCATTTTTTGAGATGAGAAGATTTCATTTCTTCAGTTTAGTGTAAATACAAGTTGTAGTTCAGTTAAATAAATACATACCTTTACGCACCATCCAGCCCACATATCATCGTAGCGACCAATAGGCTGGCCATCACCCATGAGGCCAAAGTACATTGCAGGGCCAATGAGCTGACGGTCAAAGGCAAGGTTCATGCCACACATGGGGAACAGTGTTCCCTTGGGAATAGTCAGGACGGCATCAACATACCTGAACAAAATATAAGAGATCAACAGCAATTCTTGATGAAATATAATGATTGCTGATTAGCAGCAGATCAGTGTTGCTAACAAAATGCAGTACCTGGTGTTCCTCTCACGAGGCTTGACCATCTGTGTGGGTGCATCGTAGTCAGGGATGTTCAGCCAAAGGCCATGAGAGACCGCGGTGGGGGCACCCTCCCTAAGGCTGAAGGGGTATCCACGGACAAAGTCCGCACCTTCACGGTAGGGGTCATACAAGGTGTTGAAGAAAAACGGGGTGGACGGGCTGAGGAGGTTCTTGATGTGCTGCTCAAGAGCATTGATGTCTTTGCCAGATGGGTCCTTGGCCACCTATTTCCAAAGAGGACCAATAAATTTCAGTTGAAGCAACACACAAGACACTGGTCGGAAGAATACAACAGTTTACCCCAACTTGATTGCTTCATCAGGAAAGGCAAGATCTAGTGGAGACCATAGATCTCAAAAGGATGAAGCATAGTTCTTTTACAATTGAATCAAGTACAGAGACTAAACTGAAATTGACCTACAACGGTGTTTCTCGGATCTGAAGCAAATACCGTGGACCAACTGAAACTGTCACTAAATACTTGCAATGCGTTGTTTGGTTACTAACTGAATATGCCAACTCGTGTTACACGACCGAATCACATAAACTAGAACCTAACCAAATAAAAAAAAGGGACTCTTCACAGATGGGCTACCTACTACATGCATCAGATGGAGAAAATTAATTATACTACGATCAGAGAGATCACTTTACTGGATCCTCTACCAGCCAATGCAAGCAAGGCCGAGGCTGCTTGTCTGTGTCCCAGAAGCAGCTCCTGCTCAAATCTGATACGGCTGAGGATCTGACAGGCTACACTTTATTGTTGAACTGACTGATTGCGGGTTCCTAGATCCAGATCTGATCAAGCCAGATCTGGAGAAATTAGAACGGAGGCGACCCAGATCCGGGGTAACAATCCTAATTTTCCCACAGATCCGCGCAGAATTCGAACAATCGCCAGCAGGAGCGACTAGGAAACGAGAGTAATTTGGATTTGTGCACAGAGGGAAAGTTACAAACGAACTTACGAAGCAGTCGTCGTCGATGGTGAAGACGTACTTCTTCTTCGAGACCATGTAGCCGAAGCAGCGGCACGCGGAGTCCTTGAAGGAGATGCATGAGGCCTTGGGGCCGAGAATGCGATTGATGTCGTTGCGGTTGTAAAGCTCGTAGTCGAAGCCCTCGGGAACCTTGATGACCTTGCTGGGGTCGCCGTCCTGGACGATGATGAGGTGGTACGGCTGGAAGAAGGGGCGCCACATCTCAAGGAAGTCGAGATTGCGGATGGTCGGGATCACGATGTCCAGCTCGTCCTTGAGCAGCGGCGTCGATGGCACCGACGATCCAGGCACAGTCACCGTCCCTGCCATTGCTGCCTGGCCGGGATCTCGATCTCGAGCCCTGGATCTCGCTGTTCCTGGAGGTGGTGGTAGGGGTGGGAGTAGAGAGAGGTGTGGGTTTGGGCTTGGAAAATGAGGGGGTTATATAACGCTCCAGGATGAAGAAGACTTTCATCTCCATCGATGCCTGCCTGTCGGTGTGCGTCCCTCTTTCCTTTCTCCTTCCTTTTTAGGTGTGTTTTATTCATTTATCTATTTTCTCCTTTCTACTTCCTCCATCCCATAATGTAAGACATTTTTTTGACACTATGCTAGTGTCAAAAATGTTCTATATTATGGGACAGAGGGAGTAGAATGCACCTCCCTTCGTCTCAAAATTCTTGTCTTAGATTTGTCTAAATACGGATATATCAACTCATGTTTTAGTATTAGATACATACATATCTAAACGAATTTAAGACAAGAATTTTGGGACGGAGGGAGTACTAGACAATGTATTAATTGCATAAAAATAAAATTAAGACATTAGTTTTGTTTTCTATGTGAATAATGTTGACGGTGATATTTGGTACTCCCCTCCCTTATACAAAGCCACAAACTTAAATTACATGTATCAAGGTAAAATTTGATGACTATTTTGCAAGTCAACTTTCTTTTCATTATCCGGGGTCATTACTACGCTGTTTGCATGCAAGGAAGAAATGGGAAGGAAGTAGCTAAGGCTAGTTATAGTGGGGAGTAATTTATAGTACTGACATGCATATGACACTAGTCTAAATTACTCCCTCCGTTTTATTTACTCTGCATATTAGAGTTGACTGAAGTCAAACTTCGTAAAGTTTGACCAAGTTTGTAGAAAATAATATAGACATTTATCATAATAAATCTATACAATGTGAAAGTACATTCAACAATAAATCTAATGTTGTTGATTTGTTTTTGTATATCTTAATATTTTTGTTTATAAACTTGGTCAAAGTTTGTAAAGCTTGACTTTGCCCAAAGCTAATATGTGAACTAAATAAAAACAGAGGGAGTACTACTACCATAGTGCAAAGTAACATAGTAGTAGTGTCATAGATGACTTCACTTATTAGCTTGTACACTCATTTCCTCTTGGGAAGCGTTATGTTACAGTAACATACTACCTTCGTCCTGATTTATTGGTCTCATTGTATTTTGTGCCAAGTTTTGATCATATATTTAACTAATCAAATATTTGTGCATGCCACCAAAAATTATATCATTAGAAACTATGTTCAAATACAAATCCAATGATATAATTTTTGTTGACATGCATTGACATTTTGTTAGCTAAAACTTTGGTCAAAATTTGGCACAAATTACGAAGGGGCCAATAAACCAGGACGGAGGTAGTATTGTTTTACTCTAAACACATCTCTCCTTACTAAATACATATCACATAAGCAAATTTGTCTTGGAACTCACTATGTTATTAGGTAAGTTACTCCCACTATGACTAGCCTAATTGTTAGTATGAATACATGCATGCAAGTATTAAATAAGTTGTTAGTACGAATAAACATCACTAATTTTTGCCTCGATTACTGTTTGTGGCCTTGTATAGTAAACATAATTTTCACAGTGGCCTTGTATAAGACTAGTCACAGTGGGGAGTTGTGACGCCCGGATAATTAAGCTATAGTGAACCTTTACTAATGATGCCACATCACCTCGGTTAATGTTGATAAACTCGCGTCGGTTAGAAACCCAGTTCAAACTTCAAATTTAAAATCAAGGCAAACATCAAAAGTTTTCAAACTTTAAAACTAAAATGTTCGAGAGGTGACAAATAATGCGTAGATAATTATGGTGGAGAAAACATCTTTTTATAAAGTAGTTAAAAGCACTAAATTAATAAAAAAACTATAGTAAAACTAATATTTAAATGTCTTTTAAATACTAAACAAATATAAACTAATTGTTTAGGATGCCAAATCAATTGTGGTAGTGTCATAAGTATTAGTACTAATTTAGGGGCTAGATTTATAATTTATAAAACAAAGGTAAAAATAAACAGAAAAGAAGTTGAAAAAAAGAAAAGGAAAACGAGCAAACCAAAAAAAGAAGAAAAGAAAACAGGACCCCCCCCCGCCGCCGCTGGGCCAAGTGGCCCAGCTGGCCTCAGCCGCCCGAACGGGCCGGCACACCCCGGTCCACCTCCCCTACTAATCCCCCGCTACCCCATAACCCTAGTCTCGCGTCCCGCACGACCCCCACTCCCCCTCCTCGCGCCCCCATCTTCCTCCCCTCATCTTCCCCGCGGCAAAACCGAGGCCCTTCCTCCCCATCACCATCCCCTACTGCGCCGGAGCCCTACCGCCTCCGCCGCGCCCGGGGATCCGCCGCCTATCGTCGTCCTCGCGACACCGCCATGCAGAAGCTTCCGCCATGGCCGCACCCGTCTGGTCCTCCGCTTCCGTGCCGCGCCAAGCCGCCTCCTCGTCGGAGAGGGACGGATCCCGGAGGCCCCGTCACGGATCCGACCTCCCTCGCCTTGCTCCCCTCGCCGGAGTCCCCTCGTTGACCGGCGCCCTCTCCTCCGACACCGTCAGCCGCCGCCGCTAACCTCGTCGTCGATCCGCTCAACCCCGACCTCCTCCGGCTCCATCGCGCATCCTACCGCTTCCGCTGTGAGCCTCCAGCCCTTCACGGCCTTTTCCCCCTCCTCCTCGTGCCCTCCAGCACCGTTTGCCGTTAGCTCCGCCGTAGTCGCCGCCTTCAGTCGCCCCCGGCGCTGTTCCAGCCGCTCCTAGCTCCAGACGAGGGCACGTCTCGACGCAGCACCTCGCGCTTATCTGTTTGGCACCCGGGGTTGCCCCTTTTGGTCGCCGGAGTGCGCCGGCGGCATTTGAACTCACCGGCAGGCACGCGCACGCGCACACACACACGTTCTAACAATGGGTCGACCCACTGACGTGTGGGCCCGCCCGTTTTAACCATTCCCTAACCACTTACTTAGAACCTAATAAAAATGTTTAGTTGAATAACTGAAAATGACATGTTGCCCCTTTTCATTTAAAAGCCTGTTTAAAAATATCGAAGTCAATGACATGTGGCCCCACCTAATCCGTTAAATTAATTGAACTGTTAATTTTCACTAACTCTATGACAGCTCGGTCCCACCAGCCAGTTTGACCAGTCAACATTGACCTAGTCAACTACTGACTGGACTACTGACTTTGACCTGACGCCACCTATAATACACTGTGGCTGGCACTACACTATGTGACAAAAGTATTTACTGATTAAATTGGGAATATAAATAGATCCATAAATTGAATAAAACTTTGAAAATTAATATAGAATAATCTGTAACTCGGATGAAAATACTTTGTACACGAAAGTTGCTCAGAACAACGAGACGAATCCAAATACATGGTCCGTTTGTTAGCCACACGTACCTAGCATAGCGAACGTGCAACATTTCACCTCCGGTTCATCTGTTCGAAAACGCGAAACAACGGGGATACTCTCCCGGATGTTTCCCCCCTTCGCCGGTACCACCTACTACCGCATCAGGGCGCACCTAGCTTCGCTCGTTGTCATGTCATGCATCATCATGCTTATGTTTGCATTATATTTATTGTTTCTTCCCCCTCTTCTCTCTGGTAGACTACGAGACCGACGCTGCTACTGCCGAGTTCGACTACGGAGTTGACGACCCCTCCTTCTTGCCAGAGCAACAAGGAAAGCCCCCCTTAATCACCAGATATCGCCTATTCTTCCCTCTACTTCTTGCATTAGAGTAGTATAACATGTTACTGTTCCGCTTACTCCTATTCTGTTGCATAGCCTGTCATTGTTGTTACAGTTGTTGATACCTTACCCGCAATCCTAAATGATTAGTATAGGATGCTAGTTTATCATCAATGGCCCTACATTCTTGTCAGTCTGCCTTGCTATATTATCGGGTCGTGATCACTCGGGAGGTGATCACCGGTATATACTATACATATATACATACTATATAGATGGTGACTAAAGTCGGGTCGGCTCGTTGAGTACTCGCAAGTGATTCGGATATGGGGGCTGAAAGGACAGGTGGCTCCATCCTGGTAGAGGTGGGCCTGGGTTCCCAACGGCCCCCGACTGTTACTTTGTGGCGGAGCGACAGGGCAGGTTGAGACCACCTAGGAGAGAGGTGGGTCTGGCCCTTGTCAGCGTTCGCGGTTACTTCATAATAACATGCTTAATGAGATCTTGGTATTTGATCTAAGTCTGGCCACTGGCCTATACACACTAACCAACTACGCGGGAACAGTTATGGGCACTCGACGTCGTGGTATCAGTCGAGGCCTTCTTGGCGTCAGCGACCGAGCGATGCACGCCGGGTTGGACTGTGTAACGCAACTTCCTTTGTAACGGAGGTTGCTAGGTCTGCTCACCGGCCGCGTTTGCAACGTGCAGGTGTGCAATGGGTGATGGGCCCAGACCCCTGTGGGCATAGGATTTAGACCGGCGTGCTGACCTCTCTATTGTGCCTAGGTGGGGCTGTGACGTGTTGATCTTCCGAGGCCGGGCATGACCCAGGAAAGTGTGTCCGGCCAAAGGGATCGACCGTGTTTGGTTATGTGGTGCACCCCTGCAAGGAAGTTGATCTATTCGAATAGCCGTGTCCCTTGGTAAAAGGACGACTCGGAGTTGTACCTTGACCTTATGACAACTAGAACCGGATACTTAATAAAACACACCCAGACAAGTTCTAGAGACAACCCGGTGATCGCTTTCCCACAGGGCGACGAGGGGAGGATCGTCGGGTAGGATTATGCTATGCGATGATACTTGGAGGACTTCAATCTACTCTCTTCTACATGCTGCAAGATGGAGGCTGCCAGAAGCGTAGTCTTCGATAGGACTATCTATCCCCCTCTTATTCTGGCATTCTGCAGTTCAGTCCACTGATATTGCCTCTTTACACATATACCCATGCATATGTAGTGTAGATCCTTGCTTGCAAATACTTTGGATGAGTACTCACGGTTGCTTTGCTCCCTCTTTCCCCCTTTTTCCTCTTCTTCTCGGTTGCCGCAACCAGACGTTGGAGCCCAGGAGCCAGACGCCACCGTCGACGACGACTCCTACTACACTGGAGGTGCCTACTACTACGTGCAGGCCGCTGAGGATGACCAGGAGTAGTTTAGGAGGATCCCAGGCAGGAGGCATGCGCCTTTCAATCTGTATCCCAGTTTGTGCTAGCCATCTTATGGCAACTTGTTTAACTTATGTCTGTACTCAGATATTGTTGCTTCCGCTGACTCGTTTATATCGAGCACTTGTATTCGAGCCCTCGAGGCCCCTGGCTTGTAATATGATGCTTGTATGACTTATTTTACTTTTAGAGTTGTGTTGTGATATCTTCCCGTGAGTCCCTGATCTTGATCGTACACATTTGGGTGCATGATTAGTGTATGGTTGAATTGGGGGCATCACAAGTTGGTATCAGAGCTGACTGCCTGTAGGAATCCCCCTTCCACAATCCTTGGCCGAAGTTGAGTCTAGTCACTACAAAACTTTTACTAACATGGTTGTGTGCCTTACGGGCCCACGTCGCCATTGGGTGGTATTAGGTTCTTTTACTCCTCGACCTTTACTCTGGGACTCTGATCTCTCTTCTATTCGGGTTAAATGATTTTGCTAACTCTAACTCTAGGTTCTCGTAACTATTTCTCCCGAAGAGCCCTCATTCCAGAAGATCACCTGCTTCGTCAGAAGATTCTGAGGATATCCCTCGATATTTTCCCGAGACCCTTGTGCTCATTGCCTTTGCAATTCACTACCACCGATATATCCCTATGGATATTTGCATGCACTTGTCATTCTCATGATCATTCCTCGTTGCTCTTGTTGCTACAAGATGCCTCAAAATATTCTCCATTGTCCTGAGAATCCTTTGAGTTTACTGTCACGGTTTTTTGTCCTCACATTTATCGAGGATCCGTTCTTATCAATTGTTCATGTGTCTCACATAATTCCTCGGAATACTTTTTGATCTTTCAAAAATCCTCTATAGCCTGTTATTCTTGAAATTCTTGCCTGCTTGTGTTACGGTTAATTCCAGCTGACTAGTAGTCCTCGATAACAGGTTATCCTTTTAAAATTATCTTTCCCACTCAGACGTCAATCCGTACATGAGTTGGTTCTCGGCAATTCAAACCTTTATTGATTGTCCAACTAAGTGTTTTCAACTTATCCATCCTTGATCAGAGCGTCTACTTCTGATCCCTCGTTTTGGAAACCATAATTTCTTTCTATTTAAGCATCAGACGAATGAGGTGATTCTTGAATTTGATGCCTCTGCATTCTTTCTTCCTCTGAGTGAGTACCGATACTCACATCAGCTCCGTTGCAGATCGCCCGATCCATTGTCGGATTTTTATCCGACAGTGTCCTTCTTATTCAATCACCTTGTGAGTTCTTCCCTTGATACATAGTGCCTTTGGTAATTTGTATCATCTGCTTGGCCAACCATGCTCTGCTCTCGAGCTTGTGTATTTACTTTTGAAACTTGTGGTATATGTTACTAAGATTCCCGATGGGTTGAACCTATGCCTTCCCCTAATCCGCGAGAACTCGAAAGTTTTCACAAGTCATACTCTTCCGGTGTTCTACCAGATAAAATTCCAACACTACAGTTGTATCAAAGCGAGAGGTGAATGAAATGATATGCATTAAAGAAGTGGGAGTCGACCTTGAACTTTGTGTCCATGCCCATGAAAATGATGTAGACCGTCTCGGAAGCTTCTTGCAAAATGATTATCCAGCTGTATGATTCTTTCGGTATTCTTGAAATTGATTCCTTACAGTTATGGTTCCGACCATGTTGTCCTGATCTAATATATCTGATGGGAATTCATTCCAGTGCCTCGTCTATTTTTGGCATGGTTGAAGTACCTACTGTCATAGGTCAATGACCTGGTTCTACTTCTATCATGTTCTACCTTCGAGTATTACCCCCCATGGAATCTCGGAGATGTCTTGCCATTGCACCACATCTTACTAACTTTGTTGAAGTAATGTCTTTCCTTGTCGTAATCACTCTACGGGTTCTGGGTTGTTGTCAACCGAGGACACCGACTAGTGAAATTATTCCGCACTACCAATCAAATACCTCTAGTATTTTTACTAGGAAATTCTAAACTCAATCTGGTCATTCCTAGACTATCGGCTGCATCCTGGTCTTGCTACCTTCGACTGTGCTACCTCGTCCTTCTCTGGTGCATGAATTCTTCAGTGTGTGAGCATGACTTACGTCGAGCTTTCAATGTCATGTTGCTTGTCTTGAAAGGCAACTTTGGTTCCGAGGTTGCATCTTATATATTGATCCTATAACTTGCCACTTCATCATTCCCTTGCTTGTTGTCGTTGTTGTTTGGTTGCATCCTCTTGAAACCTCCCGGCAAATGTGTCGGGTCACCTTAAAAACTTTGACTTCTTTCGAGATGCCAACTGTGTTCATGATGAGAAATACCCTCTTTGCCCTTGATGATTTTTATTATCATCGACAACACCCTTGACTTCCTTTCATCGCGAACTTGTCCACATTATGAATAGAACTTGCCCTCCAGCTAGTGTTGTGTTCTGCCTTGTAGTATTACTGTCTTTTCTGTTGAGAATGTTGTGGGGATTGCTCCACCTCTTAGAAATTCTCGGTATGATAATAGTTCTCACCATCACCATTCTTCCTTGGTCCCCTTTGTTTTTAACCAGGATACCAATATGCTAACGATGTTGCTTGAGTTCTGGACTTCTAGCAACCCTATTGCTTTGAAGTTAACGATCGACAGTTCGTTCTTAAACTGTTGGTTATTGAATCATCACTCTAACATTGATCTTGCTGCCTAAGGTCATATTTTAGGCACACCGTTCAACTAATGATTGATGGTGTACATTTTCCTCGAGCATACAACTTTATATCATTTGAATTGACGAGTGTCATCTTCTTGTTCACATTATTGTGGAAATCCATCCATTTGGAATTCTCAATGAATTGTCACTGACCCCATCAGCCACCTCCTCATCCCCTCCTTGGTTTAATGATGAACTATTGTTTCAGGAACCCGCTCCCATAGTTCATTTCCCGAGAATCTTGCAATATCATTTCGTCGATTCGTGTCGCACCTTTTCTTCTCGGACATCCCGAGTCTGAGGTATTCTGACACCAATCAGATCTGAATCTCGGTTGGATATGATGGTTGGAACATATTTTCAAGAGTTATGACATTGGTCCTTATATGACCCGGTAAGGTGATGTCATGCCTAGCACACCTGGCCGAAGGACCTATTATTATAGTTTCCTTTTTCGCAAGGTTAGTTGTTCTTCCATGAGGAAATTGTAAGACCTATTCTACAAGTTGTTCCTGATGGATCCTTCGTGTATCCAAAGTCCGACCTTGCTTGAAGACCATATCAATGCTATCTCGAAGCATGTCTGAGGCACTCCGATCTTCAATAAGAACATTTGAAGCACAATGCAAAAATTTCCTTATCAATTATCCAAACACCGTTGTATGGATAATGTCATGAAATTTCTCTCCCCTTACCTAAAGGGTTTTGTACATTATATCCTGCCACGGATATTATGCTCTGCTTGTCCTTGGGAAGGATATTCCCTGAAATATGTGTTTAAACACATTTTCCTTTCCATTATTCTGTTTAATCTAATAATCATATTTTTCCTATCCATTATTTGGTTTAACCTTTCTTGTGATCTATATGATCTGAGCAGTATTATTATCCTGCTTATGTAAACACCTCGGTGTATAATTCTATAAGCAGGACCCTGTTTCTATTGTTGATGACATTCCGATAACCACCGATGGATGAGAACTTTGCCTATTGGTCTGCCTCGTTCAACGAGCGGGAAAATGGTTCTCTTCGTCTCTCGCCCTTGGTACCAACATTGTTGCCAACATAACTGACCGGCTATCCTCTGACATACCTTGCTATTTTAACCATGCAAGATGTCACCGCTCTTTCTACGTTTTAAACCACATGGTGGGCCCATAACCCACAGTTCCACAAGATCGAAACCTGACTCCTGTACACCCCCGTTTTCCAAAGTTATTCCTCGCACGTGGCCTCAAATGTAATTCACAGGCCACCTTCCTAGTGATCTATTCTGGTAACAGACGCAATACTTAGTCTCGTTGCCCTGGACCCCTTTCACACCTTGTTCAGACATTGATCGATTGCCTATCCTTTTGAAACGTCTCATGGTACCTTCTTACTTTGCTCTCGCTAACTTCTAAAAGTTCAATTCGAGAGATACTTATGCTTCTTCTCCTGAGTTAACCGTCCGATGCCCAATCTTGTTAGAATCCGTCCTTATAAAGTTTTCCACTCTTATTCCTTCGTAAGTACGGTGAAGATCCTGAAGGAAGGTCGGCAACTTCATCATGATGCAAAAGGGATGATGACATCAATGTAATGGATCGATCACTTCGAGAAGAGCAACTTAGACCGAGAAGACTCATTAGAATTTCGTAACCAAATCCCTTCCCCCTTAGCCCCCCTCTTAAATCTCGGGACGATATTTCCTGTAGTGGAGGAGAATTGTGACGCCCAGATAATTAAGCTACAGTGAACCTTTACTAATGATGCCACATCACCTCGGTTATTCTTGATAAAATCGCATTGGTTAGAAACCCAATTCAAACTTCAAATTTAAAATCAAGGCAAACATCAAAAGTTTTCAAACTTTAAAACTAAAATGTTCGAGGGGTGACAAATAATGCGTAGCTAATTATGGTGGAGAAACCATCTTTTTATAAAGTAGTTAAAAGCACAAAATTAATAAAAAAAGCAGGAAAACTAATATTTAAATGTCTTTTAAATACTAAACAAATATAAACTAATTGTTTAGGATGCCAAATCAATTGTGGTAGTGTCATAAGTATTAGTACTAATTTAGGGGCCAGATTTATAATTTATAAAACAAAGGTAAAAATAAACAGAAAAAAAATTAAAAAAAAAGAAAAGGAAAACGAGCAAACCAAAAAAAAGAAAAGAAAACGTTCCCCCCCCCCGCTGGGCCAAGTGGCGCAGGGCCGGTCCACCTCCCCTACAAACCCCCCGCTACCCCGTAACCCTAGTCCCGCGTCCCGCACGACCCCCACTCCCCTTCCTCGCGCCCCCATCTTCCTCCCCTCATCTTCCCCGCAGCAAACCAAGGCCCTTCCGCCCCATCACCATCCCCTACTGTGCCGGAGCCCCACCGCCGCCCCCGCGCCAGCGCCTGGGGATCCGCCGCCTATCGTCGTCCTCGCGACACTGCCACGCAGAAGCTTCCGCCATGGCCGCACCCGCCTGGTCCTCCGCTTCCGTGCCGCGCTAGACCGCCTCCTTGTCGCAGAGGGACGGATCCCGGAGGCCCCATCGCGGATCCGGCCTCCCTCGCCTTGCTCCCCTCGCCGGAGTCCCTTCGTCGACCGGCGCCCTCTCCTCTAAAACCGTCTGCCGCTGCCGCTAACCTCGTCGTCGATCCTCTCAACCCTGACCTCCTCTGGCTCCATCGCGCATCCTGCCGCTTCCGCTGTGAGCCTCTGGCCCTCCACGGCCTTTTCCCCCTCCTCCTCGTGCCCTCCAGCACCGTTTGCCGCTAGCTCCGTCGTAGTCGCCGCCTTCAGTCGCCCCCGGCGCTGTTCCAGCCGCTCCTAGATCCAGACGAGGGCACGTCTCGATGCGGCGCCTCACGCTTATCCGTTTGGCACCCGGGGTTGCCCCTTTTGGTCGCCGGAGTGCGCCGGCAGCCTCGGAACTCACCGGCGGGCACGCGCGCGCGCACACACACACACACACACACACACAAACGTTCTAACAGTGGGTTGACCCACTGACGTGTGGGCCCGCCCGTTTTAACCATTCCCTAACCACGTACTTAGAACCTAATAAAAATGTTTAGTTGAATAACTGAAAATGACACGTGGCCCCCTTTTCATTTAAAAGCCTGTTTAAAAATATCGAAGTCAATGACATGTGGCCCCACCTAATCTGTTAAATTAATTAAACTGTTAATTTTCACTGTCTCTATAACAGTTGGGTCCCACCAGCTAGTTTGACCAGTCAACGTTGACCTAGTCAACTGCTGACTGGACTGTTGACTTTGACCTGACCCCACCTGTAATACACTGTGGCTGGCACTACACTATGTGACAAAAGTATTTACCGATTAAATTGGGAATATAAATAAATCCATAAATTGAATAAAACTTTGAAAATTAATATAGAATAATCCGTAGCTCGGATGAAAATACTTTGTACATGAAAGTTGCTCAGAACGACGAGACGAATCTGAATACACGGTCCGTTTGTCAGCCACATGTCCCCAGCATAGCGAACATGCAACATTTCACCTCTGGTTCATCTGTCCGAAAATGCGAAACACCGGGGATACTTTCCCGGATGTTTTCCCCCTTTGCCGGTACCACCTACTACCGCGTTAGGGCGCACCTAGCTTCGCTCGTTGTCATGTCATGCATCGTCATGCTTATGTTTGCATTATATTTATTGTTTCTTCCCCCTCTTCTCTCCGGTAGACTACGAGACCGACGCTGCTGCTACCCAGTTCGACTACGGAGTTGACGACCCCTCCTTATTGCTAGAGCAACCAGGCAAGCCCCCCTGATCACCAGATATCGCCTAATCTTCCCTCTACTGCTTCCATTAGAGTAGTATAGCATGTTACTGTTCCGCTTACTCCTATTCTATTGCATAACCTATCATTATTGCTATAGTTGTTGATACCTTACCGACAATCCTAAATGCTTAGTATAGGATGCTAGTTTATCATCAGTGGCCCTACATTATTGTTAGTCCGCCTTGCTATACTATCGGGCCGTGATCACTCGGGAGGTAATCACGGGTATATACCATACATATATACATATTATACAGATGGTGACTAAAGTCGGGTCGGCTCGTTGAGTACCCGCAAGTGATCGGATATGGGGGTTGAAAGGACAGGTGGCTCCATCCCGGTAGAGGTGGGCCTGGGTTCCCGACTGAGGGAGTCCTGGATTAGGGGGTCCTCGGACAACCAGACTATGTACTTATGCCGGACTGTTGGACTATGAAGATACAAGATTGAAGACTTCGTCCCGTGTCCGGATGGGACTCTCCTTTGCGTGGAAGGCAAGCCTGGCAATTCGGATATGTAAATTTCCTTCTTTTGTAACCGACTCTGTGTGACCCTGGCCCCCTCTGGTGTCTATATAAACCGGAGGTTTTAGTCTGTTGGGACGGGACAATCATAATCACAGGCTAGCTTCTAGGGTTTAGCCTCTACGATCTCGTGGTAGATCAACTCTTGTAATACTCATATCATCAAGATCAATCAAGCAGGAAGTAGGGTATTACCTCCATAGAGAGGGCCTGAACCTGGGTAAACATCATGTCCCCCGCCTCCTGTTACCATTAGCCTTAGACGTACAGTTCGAGACTCCCTACCCGAGATCCGCCAGTTTTGACACTGACATTGGTGCTTTAATTGAGAGTTCCACTGTGTCATCATGGTAAGGCTTGATGGCTCGCCTTGTTATCAAGAACAACATCACCTCTGGGGGAGCCCTGGCTTTAGGCCAAACTCTCTGGCTAGGCGGCTTCGTCATGACCGCCCGTTCGGCCGTCGCGCCGACGATGACTTCTCGGGTCATCAAAAACAACCTCCACGTCAGCTCGGAATACACCGAGCAGATGGATCCAATGGAGCTCTCGTCCTTGAATGAGCTCTTGCTTTGGGAGTCGCTACGGACTATGATCAGATCGGGCTTAAGCTCGACCAAAGAGAGATTAACTCTCCGCCGGTCACCCATCAGATAGCGGTGGTGGAGGAGCAATGCAGCGATTCTTCCTCTACTTTGAGGACGAACTATGTCCGGATTCCCGAGCTCTCCGAGCCGGATACCCGTCTGCGGGAGGACATGACCCAGGCTCCGAACTTACAGTCGGACAGCGGGCCAGAAAAATTGGGCAACATCCCGGAGCCCGAACTGCCAAGTTCAGAAGCTCCTTTGCCCCTGGGTCTCAGATCGGGTCAGGGTTCGGACTTAAATCTACCTACCCACCCAGATACAAGAGATCTTTACCACATTAGACAAGAGTCCCAAGAGACAGTACATCACTTTTGGGCCAGATTCCTCCTTGTAATGAGCAAGGTCAAGGACTGTTGCGAGGAAGACGCAATCTCATTCTTTTACAAAAATTGCACGGACAAGGAAATCCTCAACGCCATAAGTCGCCGTGACATAGCACACTTCGCTGACTTGGCGACCATAGTACAGAAGTACTGTGCGATGGAAAGCGCCTCGAAAACCCAAGCAAAAATCCTGGGATCCTCCAGCCCTCACTAAACCCCTCGTCCGAACTAAAAGGGTGCACTCTCGCAAGTCACCCGATCCAATTACAAAGAAACCAAAGCCCACTACAGGGTGTGGAACCGTATTGGAGGGATGGCTCAATGGGCCATGCAAAATTCACACCACACCGGATACCATACCAACACACAACCTTAGAGCATTTTGGATACTTCGGCAGGTGGCCAAGAGCGGCGAGGATCTCCTCATTAACGATACCGCAGAGCATCATCTCGTAGAAAACAACGATGCAGTATTGACAGTCTTTGAGACTTTTGCCTCAAATAACAGGCGCAAGAGAGCACTCCGTAGCCTTCAATGCCAGTGACGACCTCAATTCCGAACAGTCCGAGCACCAGCCGCTTTGGTCCTTAGTCCAATTGTGGACGGCTTCCGGCTTACTAAAGTGCTCATGGACGATGGCAGTGGATTAAACCTCATATACGAGGAAACTCTCAACAATATGGAAACAAACAAGAGCCGCATTGAGCAAAGAAGCATGACCTTCAAAGGAATTATCCCTAGTCGAGAGGCACGATGTGCGGGAAAAATCACACTAGATGTGGTATTCGGCACGCCGGAGAATTACAGGTCCGAAGAAATCACATTCCAAGTGGCCCCGTTCAGTAGCGGATACCACGCCCTTTTAGGACGGGATGCATTCACGAGCTTTCAAGCTATACTCCATTATGGGTACATGAAGCTCAAGATGCCCGGCCCCAATGGAATCATCACTCTAGCCAGTGATCCGGACATGGCACTACGCGCCGAAAACAAAACCGCCGCCCTGGCCCTTGAGGCATTATCTGAAGCCCTCGCAGCCGAAGAACTAACTGCGCTGCGCTCCACAGTGGACAGGGACGATGTGATACTCGACAAATGATCCAAGTCCACCTCTTTTAAACCAGCGGACGA
Source organism: Triticum aestivum (assembly GCF_018294505.1). Lineage (NCBI taxonomy): Eukaryota > Viridiplantae > Streptophyta > Magnoliopsida > Poales > Poaceae > Triticum > Triticum aestivum. The sequence continues at coordinate 202,460,931 of NC_057804.1, read as the reverse complement.
AATAGTCAAATTCCAAGTCCACCCAACAGACTCTACAAAAATAACATCCATCAGGGCACAACTGAACCCCACAATAGACGTCGCACTGCGGACGTTCTTGTGCGAGAATTGGGACATCTTCGCCTGGCACCCTTCAGACATGCCAGGTATCCCACGCAGGCTGGCCGAGCATAACCTAAACATACTGAAGGGATACAAGCCGGTCAAGCAGACTCTTCGACGCTTTTCAAAACCTAAACGGCAAGCCATGGGAGAGGAGCTAGCCAAGTTACTCGAAGCTGGATTCATCAGAGAAATAAAACACCCGGACTGGCTAGCAAACCTGGTGATGGTACCAAAGAAGGACAACTCCTGGCGCCTATGTGTCGATTTCAAGGACCTCAATAAGGCTTGCCCCAAGGATCCCTTCCCTCTCCCTTGCATCGATCAAATCATCGATGCTACCGCAGGACACGACTCATTGCGTTTCCTCGACGCATACTCTGGATACCATCAAATCAAGATGGCGGAGTTCGATCAAGCCGCAACGGCATTCATCACTCCATACGGCCCCTTCTGTTTTAACACCATGCCTTCCGTACTAAAAAATGCCAGTGCAACCTATCAACGCATGATTCAGACATGCCTGGAAAAACAAGTCGGCAAAACAGTTGAGGCATACGTAGACGACGTGGTCATCAAAACCAGACACGTCGAATCTTTAATAGACGATCTGAGGCTTATGTTTGACAATCTCCGAACATATGACATCAAGCTCAATCCGGAAAAATGCGTTTTTGGCGTTCCTGCCGGAAAGCTCCTGAGTTTCATCGTCTCCAATAGAGGAATTGAAGCAAATCCGGCTAAAATCCGAGCTTTGTCACAGTTGGCTACCCCAACAAACCTCAAGCAAATCCAGAAATTACTTGGATGCGTGGCTACCTTAAGCCGCTTTATCTCCCGATTGGGAGAAAAGGCACTACCTCTCTATCGCCTTCTTCGACGCACCAAACACTTCGAGTGGACGGATGCGGCTACGGCCGAAATGGAAGAAATAAAGGCCCTCTTGGCTAGCAATCCAATCCTGGCTGCACCAAACATCGATGAACCCATGCTGTTATATATAGCTGCAATGCACCAAGTTGTAAGCGCAGTGCTCGTCGTCAAACGAGTGGAGGACGGACATAAGTTCCCGCTTAAAAAGCCGGTATACTACGTATCCACTGTCCTCACACCATGCAAGTGATGGTACCAACATTATCAAAAGATAGCATACATGGTCTTCATGGCATCCCGGAAACTACGACACTACTTTCAAGAGTGTTCAATCACGGTGGCCTCTGAAGTACCACTCAACGATATAATAAATAACCACGATGCCACAGGCCGGATTGCTAAGTGGGCTATCGAGCTCCTCCCGTTCGACATCATATACAAACCACGGCAAGCCATTAAGTCACAAGTACTAGCTGACTTTGTCACCGAGTGGACAGAAGCCGAGCTCCCTAAAGAGTATGACGCGTACTCCAATTGGATCATGCACTTTGACGGCTCTAAGATGCTGGCTGGTCTGGGAGCGGGCGTTGTCCTAACATCCCCCACTAGAGATACAATCCAATATGTACTCCAAATATTATACACAGACTCCAACAATGCAGTCGAAAACGAGGCTCCGTTGCATGGTCTTCGGATGGCGGTCTCCATGGGCATTCAACGCCTAGAAGTGCATGGGGATTCGAACCTCACAATATCTCAAATAAATGGAGACTTTGACGCCAAGGACCCGAAAATGGCAGCTTACCGCAACGCCGTCCTCAAGATGTCAGCTCGGTTCGAGGGCCTGGAATTCCATCATGTGGTCCGAGAAAACAATCAAGCGGCAGACATCCTCACCCGCATCAGCGCTAAGCATGACCCCATCCCACCTAATATATTCTTGGAAAGGCTGTTCAAGCCATCTGTGGTGTGGCAAGGGGAGACCGACAATACTAGTCCGGATCCGACCACAGCCCCAGATCCCGAACACACTGACATAATCAGAGGCTCCACCACCTAAATAACACCTTCGACCCACGTGATCATGGCTGTCATCGCCCCGTGGACAGAACCCTTCTTAGCCTACCTAAATAGGCAAGAACTCCCCAAGGACCAAAGCGAGGCACGTTGCATTGTGCGGCGCTCTAAAGCCTACAAGGTCCACGAGGGAGAGCTTTATAAGAAAAGCGCTACCGGAGTACTCCAAAGGTGCATCTCCGAAGAGGAAGGGCGACAGCTTTTGGCTGAAATTCATGCTGGACTCGGCGGCCACCACACCGCAGCTCGGGCCCTTGTAAGCAAGGCCTTCCGCACAGGTTTCTACTGGCCGGCAGGCCGAGCAGACGCACAGGACCTCGTCCAACATTGCGTCGATTGCCAGGCTTTTGCAAATCAAAGTCATATGCCACCTACCGCTCTCCAAACAATCCCCATAATTTGGCCCTTTGTGGTCTGGGGGCTCGATATGGTCGGACCCCATAAAGGAGGAAGCCATAAGAAAAAATACCTATTGGTCATGGTAGATAAATTCACCAAATGGATAGAGGACAAACCAGTTAAAACGGCTGAATCCGGACCAGTGATAGACTTCATATATTGTACACCGTTACGGTGTCCCCCACAACATCATCACCAATAATGGCTCCAACTTCACAGCCGACGAGGTGAAAACTTGGTGCGGCAACATGGGCATTAAGCTCGATTATGCCTCCGTCTATCACCCCCAAAAAATGGTCAAGTCGAACGAGCAAATGGTCTTATTATGAGCGGCATCAAACCCAGACTAGTGCGGTCCTTGAAGGAATCAGATACGCACTGGGTCGAGGAGCTCGACTACGTACTATGGGGACTGCGAACCACGCCGAATTGCACTACCGGATACACACCATTCTTCATGGTGTACGGCGCAGGGGCGGTATTGCCCTACGATATCATTCATGACTCACCACGAGTGCGCATGTATGAAGAGAGAGAAGCTGAGCTTGATCGACAGGACAGTCTAGATGCCCTGGAGGAGGAGCGCGCTGTCGCAAAAGCCCGTTCCGCATTCTATCAGCAACAGGCTCAAAGGTATCAAACCAGAGAAGTACGGGCCAAAACTTATAACGTTGGCGAACTCATTCTACGCCTACCGGAGAAGAAAAAGGACAAGTTCAAGCCCAAGTGGGAGGGTCCCTTCATCATTGATAAAGTTCTCACCGGAGGAGCGTACCACGTGCGTGATGCATCAGATAATCGACTCGAGCCGAACCCATGGAACCCGGCCAGACTCCGAAGATTCTACGCCTAGCGCCGAACTCTGTGTTCGTCTCCTTACCTCCGCCCTTTTTAAATTATATCCTCTTTCTTTCTTTCTTTCTTTTTTTATGGCCCTAAAAAGCTGCAAGTGTGACTCGACTACACAATCTTGATGCGCGTACCTGGGGGTTTCTTATACAGAAGCTTAATACAATTATCTTCCGGGCTTCATGCCCACTACATATGTGTCACTTTTCCATATGTACCTTTTCTTCGCTATTATATGCATCGATATGACTTAAGTTTTGGCCAAGCTAGGTTACAGGCTCCTGTGTTTATGCCCTACGTTCCCGTTAGTTTGGCTAGGGCATAAGGGGAGCACCTCTTGTTGGGGAACGTAGTAATTTCAAAAAATTTCCTACGCACATGCAAGATCATGGTGATGCATAGCAACGAGAGGGGAGAGTATTATCCACGTACCCTCGTAGACCGTAAGCGGAAGCGTTATGACAACGCGGTTGATGTAGTCGTACGTCTTCACGATCCGACCGATCCAAGTACCGAACGTACGACACCTCCGAGTTCAGCACACGTTCAGCTCGATGACAACCCCCGGGCTCCGATCCAGCAAAGCTTCGGGGATGAGTTCCGTCAGCACGACGGCATGGTGACGATGATGATGCTCTACCAGCGCAGGGCTTCGCCTAAACTCCGCGACGATATGACCGAGGTGGAATATGGTGGAGGGGGGCACCGCACACGGCTAAGGAACGATCCATAGATCAACTTGTGTTGTTGTGCCTAGAGGTGCCCCCCTGCCCCCGTATATAAAGGAGCAAGGGGGGAGGGGGCGGCCGGCCTAGGAGAGGCGCGCCAAGGGGAGTCCTACTCCCACCGGGAGTAGGACTCCCTCCTTCCTTGTTGGAGTAGGAGAAGGGGGAAAGAGGGGGAGAGGAGGAAGGAAAGAGGGGCTGCACCCCTTGTCCGATTCGGACCAGAGGGGGGCTGCGCGCCTCCTTCCTTTCGGCCTCTCTCCTCAATTCCCGTATGGCCCAATAAGGCCCATATACTCCCCGGCGAATTCCCGTAACTCTCCGGTACTCCGAAAAATACCCGAATCACTCGGAACCTTTCCGAACTCCGAATATAGTCGTCCAATATATCGATATTTACGTCTCGACCATTTCGAGACTCCTCGTCATGTCCCCGATCTCATCAGGGACTCCGAACTCCTTCGGTACATCAAAACTCATAAACTCATAATATAACTGTCATCGAAACCTTAAGCGTGCGGACCCTATGGGTTCGAGAACTATGTAGACATGACCTAGAACTATTCTTGGTCAATAACCAATAGCGGAACCTGGATGACCATATTGGCTCCTACATATTCTACGAAGATCTTTATCGGTCAAACCGCATAACAACATACTTTGTTCCCTTTGTCATCGGTATGTTACTTGCCCGAGATTCGATCGTCGGTATCCAATACCTAGTTCAATCTCGTTACCGTTAAGTCTCTTTACTCGTTACGTAATACATCATCCCGTAACTAACTCTTTAGTTACAATGCTTGCAAGGCTTAAGTGATGTGTATTACCGAGAGGCCCAGAGATACCTCTCCGACAATCGGAGTGACAAAACCTAATCTCGAAATACGTCAACCCAACATGTACCTTCGGAGACACCTGTAGTACTCCTTTATAATCACCCAGTTACGTTGTGACGTTTGGTAGCACCCAAAGTGTTCCTCCAGTAAACGGGAGTTGCATAATCTCATAGTTACAGGAACATGTATAAGTCATGAAGAAAGCAATAGCAACATACTAAACGATCAAGTGCTAGGCTAACGAAAGCAATAGCAATATACCTATTGGACATATTGAACTATGAAAACAAAGTATGAGATAAGATCCATGTACGAACTATGAGATAAGATCCATGTATGAAAACAAAGTATGGACTTTGATTGACTTGCCCAATGATCGGCGAGACATTGAAATTAAATGGATCTTCAAGAGGAAGACGGTCGAATCTAGTTGCATTATCTTATTTCATAGTTCGTACATGGATCTTATCTCGACGATCGAACTATGAAGTTATGTCCTCTTGAAGGTGTACCCAATAGTTTCCTTTGGGTATTCTATGAAGACGCACTTCTCCGATTTGGGTTTGAGCTTATCTGGTTGAAGTTTCTTCACATAAGCATCGCAGCCCCAAACTTTAAGAAACGACAACTTTGGTTTCTTGCCAAACCACAGTTCATATGCTGTCGTATCAACGAATTTAGATGGTGCCCTTTTAACGTGAATGCAGCTGTCTCTAATGCACAACCCCAAAACGATAGTGGTAAAACCGATAAGAGACATCATAGATTGCACTATATCCAATAAAGTACTTTTATGACGTTCGGACACACCATTAAGTTGTGGTGTTCCAGGTGGCATGAGTTTGTGAAACTATTCCACATTGTTTTAATTGAAGACCAAACTCGTAACTCAAATATTCGTCTCCGCGATCAGATCGCAGAAACTTTATTTTCTTGTTATGATGATTCTTCCACTTCACTCTGAAATTCTTTGAACCTTTCAACTATTTCAGACTTATGTTTCATCAAGTAGATATACCCATATCTGCTCAAATCATCTTGTGAAGGTCAGAAAATAACGATACTTGCCACGAGCATCAACACTCATTGGATCGCATACATCGGTATGTATTATTTCCAATAAGTCAGTAGCTCGTTCCATTGTTCCGGAGAACGGAATTTTTAGTCATCTTGCCCAATAGGCATGGTTCGCAAGCATCAAATGATTCATAACCAAGTGATTCCGAAAATCCATCTTTAGGAGTTTCTTCATGCGCTTTACACTGATATGACCCAAACGGCAGTGCCACAAATAAGTTGCACTATCATTATTAACTTTGCATCTTTTTGGCTTCAATATTATGAATATGTGTATTACTACGATCGAGATCCAACAAACCATTTTTGTTGGTGTGTATGACCATAGAAGGTTCTATTCATGTAAACAGAACAACAATTATTCTCTAACTTAAATGAATAACCGTATTGCAATAAACATGATCAAATCATATTCATGCTCAACGCAAACACCAAATAACACTTATTTAGGTTCAACACTAATCCCAAAAGTATAGGGAGTGTGCGATGATGATCATATCAATCTTGGAACCACTTCCAACATACATCGTCGCTTCACCCTTTAACTAGTCTCTGTTTATTCTGCAATCCCGTTTCGAGTTACTAATCTTAGCAACTGAACTAGTATCAAATACTGAGGGGTTGCTATAAACACTAGTAAAGTACACATCAATATCAAATATACTTATGTTCACTTTGCCATCCTTCTTATCCACCAATCACTTGGGGTAGTTCCGCTTCCAGTGACCAGTCCCTTTGCAGTAGAAGCACTTAGTCTCAGGCTTAGGACCAGATTTGGGCTTCTTCACTTGAGCAGCAACTTGCTTGCCGTTCTTCTTGAAGTTCCCCTTTCTTTCCCTTTGCTCTTTTTCTTGACACTAGTAATCTTGTCAAGCATCAACACTTAATGCTCTTTCTTGATTTCTAACTTTGTTGATTTCAACATCACGAAGCGCTCGGGAATCGTTTTCGTCATCCCTTGCATACTATAGTTCATCACAAAGTTCTACTAACTTGGTGATGGTGACTAGAGAATTCTGTCAATCACTATCTTATCTGGAAGATTAACTCCCACTTGATTCAAGCGATTGAAGTACCCAGACAATCTGAGCACATGCTCACTAGTTGAGCGATTCTCCTCCATCTTTTAGCTATAGAACTTGTTGGAGACTTCATATCTCTCAACTCGGGTATTTGCTGGAAATATTAACTTCAACTCTTGGAACATCTCATATGGTCCATGACATTCAAAACGTCTTTGAAGTCCTGATTCTAAGCCGTTAAGCATGGTGCACTAAACTATCAAGTAATCATCATATTGAGCTAGCCAAACGTTCATAACGTCTGCATCTGCTCCTGCAATAGGTCTGTCACCTAGCGATGCATTAAGGACATAATTCTTCTGTGCAGCAATGAGGATAAACCTCAGATCACGGATCCAATCCACATCATTGCTACTAACATCTTTCAACACAATTTTCTCTAGGAACATATCGAAATAAACATATGAAAGCAATAACGCAAGCTATTGATCTACAACATAATTTGCAAAATACTACCAGGACTAAGTTCATGATAAATTTAAGTTCAATTAATCATATTACTTAAGAACTCCCACTTAGACAGACATCTCTCTAGTTATCTAAGTGATCACGTGATCCAAATCAACTAAACCATGTCCGATCATCACGTGAGATGGAGTAGTTTCAATGGTGAACATCATTATGTTGATCATATCTACTATATGATTCACGCTCGACCTTTCGGTCTCCGTGTTCCGAGGCCATATCTGTATATGCCAGGCTCGTCAAATTTAACCCGAGTATTCCGCGTGTGCAACTGTTTTGCACCCGTTGTATTTGAACGTAGAGCCTATCACACCCGATCATCACGTGGTGTCTCAGCACGAAGAACTTTCACAATGGTGCATACTCAGGGAGAACACTTCTTGATAATTAGTGAGAGATCATCTTAAAATGCTACCGTCAATCAAAGCAAGATAAGATGCATAAAGGATAAACATTACATGCAATCAATATAAGCGATATGATATGGCCATCATCATCTTATGCTTGTGATCTCCATCTTCGAAGCACCGTCGTGATCACCATCGTCACCGGCGCGACACTTCGTAGCATCGTTGTTGTTACGCCATCTATTGCTTCTACGACTATCGCTACCACTTAGTGATAAAGTAAAGCAATTACAGGGCGTTTGCATTTCATACAATAAAGCGACAACCATATGGATCCTGCCAGTTGCCGATAACTTCGGTTACAAAACATGATCATCTCATACAATAAAATATAGCATCACGTCTTGACCATATCACATCACAACATGCCCTGCTAAAACAAGTTAGACGTCCTCTACTTTGTTGTTGCAAATTTTACGTGGCTGCTACGGGCTTAGCAAGAACCGTTCTTACCTACGCATCAAAACCACAACGATAGTTCGTCAAGTTAGTGCTGTTTTAACCTTCGCAAGGACCGGGCGTAGCCACACTCGATTCAGCTAAAGTGAGAGAGACAGACACCCACCAGCCACCTTTAAGCACGAGTGCTCGTAACGGTGAAACCAGTCTCGCGTAAGCGTATGCGTAATGTCGGTCCGGGCCGCTTCATCTCAGAATACCGCCGAACCAAAGTATGACATGCTGGTAAGCAGTATAACTTGTATCGCCCACAACTCACTTGTGTTCTACTTGTGCATATAACATCAACGCATAAAACCTAGGCTCTGATACCACTGTTGGGGATCGTAGTAATTTCAAAAAAATTCCTACGCACATGCAAGATCATGGTGATGCATAGAAACGAGAGGGGAGAGTATTATCCACGTACCCTCGTAGACCGTAAGCGGAAGCATTATGACAACGCGGTTGATGTAGTCGTACGTCTTCACGATCTGACCGATCCAAATACCGAATGTACGGCACCTCCGAGTTCAGCACACGTTCAGCTCGATGACAACCCCCGGGCTCCGATCCAGCAAAGCTTCGGGGATGAGTTCCGTCAGCACGACGGCATGGTGACGATGATGATGCTCTACCAGCGCAGGGCTTCGCCTAAACTCCACGACGATATGATCGAGGTGGAATATGGTGGAGGGGGGCACCACACACGGCTAAGGAACGATCCGTAGATCAACTTGTGTTGTTGTGCCTAGAGGTGCCCCCCTGCCCCCGTATATAAAGGAGCAAGGGGGGAGGGGGCGGCCGGCCTAGGAGAGGCGCGCCAAGGGGAGTCCTACTCCCACCGGGAGTAGGACTCCCTCCTTCCTTGTTGGAGTAGGAGAAGGGGGAAAGAGGGGGAGAGGAGGAAGGAAAGAGGGGCTGCACCCCTTGTCCAATTCGGATCAGAGGGGGGCTGCGCGCCTCCTTCCTTTCGGCCTCTCTCCTCAATTCCCGTATGGCCCAATAAGGCCCATATACTCCCCGGCGAATTCCCGTAACTCTCCGGTACTCCGAAAAATACCCGAATCACTCGGAACCTTTCCGAACTCCGAATATAGTCGTCCAATATATCGATCTTTACGTCTCGACCATTTCGAGACTCCTCGTCATGTCCCCGATCTCATCCGGGACTCCAAACTCCTTCGGTACATCAAAACTCATAAACTCATAATATAACTGTCATCGAAACCTTAAGCGTGCGGACCCTACGGGTTCGAGAACTATGTAGACATAACCTAGAACTATTCTTGGTCAATAACCAATAGCGGAACCTGGATGCCCATATTGGCTCCTACATATTCTACGAAGATCTTTATCGGTCAAACCGCATAACAACATACTTTGTTCCCTTTGTCATCAGTATATTACTTGCCCGAGATTCGATCGTCGGTATCCAATACCTAGTTCAATCTCGTTACCGGCAAGTCTCTTTACTCGTTACGTAATACATCATCCCGTAACTAACTCTTTAGTTACAATGCTTGCAAGGCTTAAGTGATGTGTATTACCGAGAGGGCCCAGAGATACCTCTCCGACAATCAGAGTGACAAAACCTAATCTTGAAATACGTCAACCCAACATGTACCTTTGGAGACACCTATAGTACTCCTTTATAATCACCCAGTTACGTTGTGATGTTTGGTAGCACCCAAAGTGTTCCTCCGGTAAACGGGAGTTGCATAATATCATAGTTACAGGAACATGTATAAGTCATGAAGAAAGCAATAGCAACATACTAAATGATCAAGTGCTAGGCTAACGGAATGGGTCATGTCAATCACATCATTCTCCTAATGATGTGATCCCGTTAATCAAATGAAAACTCTTTTGTCCATGGCTAGGAAACTTAACCATCTTTGATTCACGAGCTAGTCAAGTAGAGGCATACTAGTGACACTATGTTTGTCTATGTATTCACACATGTATTATGTTTCCAGTTAATACAATTCTAGCATGAATAATAAACATTTATCATGAAATAAGGAAATAAATAATAACTTTATTATTTCCTCTAGGGCATATTTCCTTCACCTCTACGATTGTTACTGCCGGGTCCGTTGGATGTGTACCTCAGACTGGGTGAAGCCGAAAGCTAGCGTTCTTAAGGGAATATTCGGTCGGTGAACAAAATATGTTTCCTACTTGTTACAATACAAACCCCCCAGATGTTTCATATCCTGCGTCTCCGTTCGCAGTTCTGACATGCACATTAATGCATGCGTACCCAGGGAAAGGAACCGTTAACGGAACTATTCTCTCTGGAAGATGTTTCTTACTATCCATGTAATATAACATAGCTAGTTGGGTACTTGTCTGTTCAAGCACTTATGACCCCTACGCCTGGTTTCCACGCCTACCCCGGTTTACATAACTGAGCGGGTATTCGGATACACTCCGGACTGTCGGGTCCGGAGGTTGAAGCGAAAAGGTCCACCATGACAAATGATTTACAATCTGGCTAGGGACAAAATATGTCAATTGAAGTACACAGTCACTTAGACTGGCTAAATTCTTCTTCTATACCATCCAACAGGTTGTCTAGCCTACAATCTTGTTGGGAATACTTTGCGGCTAATCCTACCTGGTCATATACCAGACTAACGGGAATCTCTTTCTCATCTGACCCTACAGGTCCGACCTAGGCCATGTGATTCGGATCAACCTTGGTGTACCTCGTTTTCACCATGGCCCAGGCTCCCCTCGCACCTTGTCGGCTGGCCGATATCTTCCATAATCAGAAGCGCCGCCGAGCTCCCTTGAGCATCTCTACAAGCTCTCCCATGCCTCCTGGCAGGGAGGCGGATGGCCACAAGACCTGGGCAATACTCTGCATCACCTGCCGAACTTGTTCGTGCAGTTGTGAAAGCTCTTGCAGAAGATCGCCTGCGGATCCGGGCATCTCCTCTTCGAGACGACCTGTCAGCATACCTATAGACATAACTCTATTAGCCCGTTTCTTCGCCGAACTGTATAAAGGTTCATTTGGGCACATACTAAAAATGCCGCGTCGAAGCCTCTTGTCCTCCTTCACAGAGTCAGCAAGCTGGGCCCGAACATCTTCCAATTCAACGCCCAACTGGGTATTGGCATCTTGGAGATCCTTTTTCTCTCGCCTAACCCGTGTAAGCACGCGCTCGCCAGCCTCTAGTTGTCGTTGAGCATGTTGCTCATCCTCTTGTATGATCTCCGGATCCACTCTGGGATTGTTTGCAAAATCTATTGTTAGATTTGCGAGCATGTCGAATACTAACTGGTACACATAATTACATTCTTTTTGATCGAGACAAGTATTACCAGATGAGGACTTCTTGGATTCCTCCATTCCGGAAACTGCGGCCCGTAGCTCGGCTTTGCACTCCTCCAGCTCTTGAGAAAAATGGGTATTCTTCTCTGTAAGAACCTATGCATACAATGATCCTTAAATCAGTTGTGCCAACTGTTTCAAGTCTCAGGGGCTACTGATATACATAATTATCAGATTTTTCTTACCCGTATATCCTTTAAATACTGGTCTGTGGCTCTAGCAAGCGCACCTTGAGCAGCTCAGATGTATGCGTCTCCCGAGTTGAAGGCATTGAACGCCTCTTCAGAGAAATTAGGGTCGCGAAGTACGGCCCATCGACGCCTGTGATTCATAGCGCTCTCCACTTCGGAATTTGTAGCGGATATTCTATCCGCATCCTTTGTAGGAGGACCGTCCGGCGTTGTCCCCACGTTAGCCTCCGCCCTTGAGTCCGGTTTTGGAGTCCGGCTGGTGGAGGCGTGGCCAGCAGGATCTCCGGACACGGTCCGGCGGGTGCTTTTTCTGCCATGGGACAATGGACATTGTTATATTTTAAAGACGATAATCACGGAGCAGGTTTTAAATCATACCTCTGCGACGGTGTCTCGGTCCTGACCGCCTTCCTTTTAAGCCTACCTGGCTTGGGCGCCCCTTGTTGGTTAGTCGCCGCGGGTTCGGCACGACGCTCCGATGGCCTTCCCTATAAAGAGCAATACGTGTGCGGTGGGTAAGGCGTAAAGAAGGGACCCTTCTTGGAAGTTAGGACTTCGATTTTACTTACATATGATGCAGGGAGTAGGCGAGGATACTCGGCTATGATGGCCACCAAGGCACCATCACAGCTTGCCTGGTAAAACATCCTGTCGACGAGCTCCACAAATATGTCCGCATATTCTTCAAGTCCGGGGTCGAGAGCCCGGTTGGGGTCCTCTGGCTGTGGAGGCGGGCTGTGGACCTCCCTCACAGATTTTCGCAGTTCCTGCTATGAATTAGCAAGGTAAATGTCGGATTTCGGGTTCCGGCAGACCCTTGAGGTTCGAACACTGGGGTGCGCGCGGAGATCACACCCCCAGCCTACCCATGTCTCACCGCCTCGCCAGGATCTAAAACTACACGAAGAACAACACAAGGGACACAAGATTTATACTGGTTCAGGCCACCATTGTGGTGTAATACCCTACTCCAGTTGTGGTGTGGTGGATTGCCTCTGGGGCTGATGAGGAACAGTACAAGGGGAGAACAGCCTCGCGAGGGTCTGTTCTTGGTTGGTGCGATGAACTACTAGGGGGAGTTCAGTCGCCTCTCTCTTTGTGTCTTCGATGTGGATCTCCTCTCTCCGATGCCTTACCCTGTGGGTGGCTAGTCCTATTTATAGGCAAAGGCCCCGGGCCTCTTCCCAAATATTGAGCGGGAAGGGCGCCAACAATTGGCCATTTTGAAGGGGAACATCTAGTACACTTATCCTGACTAAAGTTGGTCCTCGCCTGCCAAAGACCCTGACGATGACGCTGGCTTGGGCTCCACGATGACCTCCGCTCTGCCGTCCTGCTGGTCTTGGTCTTGTTGCACCGAAATGGTTGCCTTTGCTTGATACCCTTGCCTGCGCTTGCCCCCTTTGTACCAAAGGGGAAACAAGGACTCTGCACAGGCCGGCACCCGCTTGGCCCCCGCCGGGCCTCGGTCGTCATGGCTTGCATCACGGGCACCTCGTGAGGTACCCCACCTTGATCCCTCCGCCTCCTCACGAGCCAGCCTGACGAGGCCGTGCCCGAGTGTCACGCCCAATATGCGACCCTATCCAAAAGGAACTCGAAGGTCCCACCAAGGATAGACCCGCATATTGAAACGCTTTTGCAAGGTGGATATCATTACATCAACATTACATAATAGATGGGGATACATACATAAGGCATACAATGCCACACGAATACATCATCACAATACATAAGAGCATCATCCGACTACGGATGGAGCACAAACAGAAACTCAAACGACATCCACCCTGCTAGCCCAGGCTGCCGACCTGGAACCTATCCCCTGATCGAAGAAGAAGCAGAAGAAGAAACTCAACGCAAGCAAGCATCGCTCTCGCGTCATGATCATTGCATAACCTGTACCTGCAACTGTTGTTGTAGTAATCTATGATCCACGAGGACTCAGCAATCCCATTACCATGGGTATCAAGACTAGCAAAGCTTAATGGGAAAGGAAGGGGTAAAGTGGTGAGGTTGCAGCAGCGACTAAGCATGATATGGTGGCTAACATACGCAAATAAGAGCGACAAGAGAGCAAGCGGAACGGCCATGAAGCTAGCAATGATCAAGAGGTGATCCTGAACACCTACTTACGTCAAACATAACCCAAAACCGTGTTCACTTCCCGGACTCCGCCGAAAAGAGACCATCACGGCTACACACACAGTTGATGCATTTTAATTCGGATCTGGTGTCAAGTTATCTACAACCGGACATTAACAAATTCCCATCTGCCTATAACCGTAGGCACGGCTTTCGAAAGATTATACCCTGCAGGGGTGTCCCAACTTAGCCCATGATAAGCTCTCGCGATCAACGAAGGATATACCTTCTCCCAGGAAGACCCGATCAGACTCGGAATCCCGGTTTACAAGACATTTCGACGATGGTAAAACAAGACCAGCAAAGCCGCCCGATGCGCCGACAATCCCGATAGGAGCTGCACATATCTCGTTCTCAGGACAACACCGGATAAGCAAAACGTACAGGAACTGACGTAACCCAAGTTGCCAAGGGATGGCCCCGCATGGTGCTCTAGTTTGGACCAACACTTAGACAAGCATTGGCCCGGGGGGCTGTAATAAAGATGACCCTCGGGTTAATTACTCCCAAGGGAAATGTAGGTGGTGGTGAGGCAAATGGTAAAACCAAGGTTGGGCCTTACTGGAGGAGTTTTATTCAAAGCGAACTGTCAAGGGGGTCCCATAAATCACCCGACCGCGTAAGGAACGCAAAATCCGGGAACATAACACCGGTATGACGGAAACTAGGGCGGCAAGAGTGGAACAAAACACCAGGCATAAGGCCGAGCCTTCCACCCTTTACCAAATATATAGATGCATTAATAATATAAGAGATATTGTGATATCCAACAAAACCCTGTCCACCATGGAGCAATCTTCAACTTCACCTGCAACTAACAACGCTATAAGAGGGGCTGAGCAAAGCGGTAACATAGCCAAGCAACGGTTTGCTAGGAAGGGTGTCAAAGGTTAGAGGTTCATGACAATTTGGGAGGCTTGACGAGCAAAATATAGGTAACGCATCATAGCGATAGAACGAAGCAACTAGCATAGCAATGATAGTAGTGAGATCCAGGGTAGCGGTCATCTTGCCTGAAATCCCGCAAGGAAGAAGAACGAGTCCATGAAGAAGACGAACGGACGTAGTCGAACGAATCCTCACAACTCCGGAACGAAACCGAAGCTAACTAGAGAAGCAAACCGGAAAGGAGGAAACAACATGGTAAACACAAGCATAAACATGGCATGAAGCACAATTAAGTATGATGCATGTCCGGTTTAATGAGGCATGGCATGGCAAACTGCAACACACAATACTACAAATTAAGTGGAGCTCAATATGCAACGAGTTGCATATTGACAAAACCCCACATTGACATATTTAGTTTAATCTCAATTAAGCTACCAAACAATATTAAATGTTGTTAAACATGGCAAGACGGGAAGCATAATTAAACTACCTATCTAGGCAAGTTTAAATGAGGCCGGAACAACAAACAACAATTCTGGAAAATCCCCATATGCAAATTATGAATTTGGTACTGTTCTGCCCTAAACACAATTTTATTGTTGTTAAACAGGAAAATAAAGTGCACCATGTTAATCTAGGCATTTTTCCACCCCATTTACATATAAAGTTTATTTAAAACCGAGCTACGGTTTTTTAGTTATGAAATAAATCATTTTAGCATGTGATTTATGCAAATTAATGCAAACAACAATTTTAAATATTTTTAAAAGGGATGAAGTTGCATATTGTGAAACTAGATAAAATTCTAAGCATTTTACATATATAGTTTGTTTAGTTTGGATGCATGCATATTTAAATATGAGCAAAGCAAAACAATGGCAGTTCTGAAAATATGCAGGCACTGGATATGACAAAAATCACAGACTAGGAAAAAAATATAACATCGGGCCGAAACTGAAACAGTGGCAGTGGCCCAGGAGGATTTGGCCCAAGCAGCTGTGGGTGGGTGTGATTGATTGAAAAAAATGACACAGGGGAAAAAATTGAGGCTCCCTGGGATTCGATCCCAGGACCTCGTGCTATTTGTGCGCTGAGATGACCAATGCACTACTAACTGGATTGTGCTGAAGAATGGACTTGACAGAACATGAAACATGAGCAGAGCTTGATCTGGGTGAAGCAAAAATTGGTGAAAACAAAAGATGCGGCCGTGGGGATTCGATCCCTGGTCGCCTGAGTGGAAGCGCAGTGCAACGACCAGCTGGGCTGAAATGTGTTTATGCACTGTGGGGGTTCGGCCCTAGATGGCACATCCTCTCGAACTGAACTGAACTGAATCGAGAACTAAACTGAAGAAACACGAACAGAACAGGTAGCAAAATGGAAAAATGGGGGCGCACGGGATGATCCCGAGACCCCTTGGATACGTGCATGCGCTGTTAACCAGATGGGCTACTATTGAACTCTGCTAAGAGATGCCTTATGCTCGATATGAATGCGCTGGTGTTGATCTGACGAAACTGAAAACGGAATCAAAGATGGATCGAACGCACGATGGACATGACCGGCGCGGGGAGCCAACACCAGTGGCTGCAGGTCGCCGGCGGGGTTGCGGAAACATACATGGGTGCGCGCGCTGACGGGTATGTGTGGATGATGCTAAAGAAGCAGCTCGGCTTTAAGTGAAGCAGAAGATGAAGCAAAGCAAAAGACAAAGGCCAGCCTCCCGGGTCGAGGCGCTCGGCCACGGCCACGGCGGGCATGCAGCGAGGCGTGCGGGTTGGGCGCCAAATGGCAGCAAGGACGATGGAAAACAACGGGAACGATGATGGGGAGGAGAAGATCTTCACCGTGGGGGGGCTGCTGGAGTTGATCGGGCTCGACGACGAGAAGACGCGCTGATCGGGGCGGCGTCCTCGTTTCCACGAAGCTGAGGAGGCAGGGGAGGAAGAGGACGACATGGACGACGGTGTGAAGGCGAGATGGCGTCTGATCCGTGACGTAGAGGAAGTAGTCGATGTCGGGGTACTCCGGGTGAACTTGGCTGCAGCTGGACTTGACGAAGACCACACCGGCGAAGAGCACGTGCTTGTGTGCTCTCTTGGACTCTCACGAGGGAGGAGGAGGAAGGCAGGGGAGATCCCCTTGGGCGGCGGCGGAAATGGGGAAAAAGGAGGAAGGAGAAACCCTAGGGGGATCCGCGAGAGGGTTTTATAGGAGGCCAGGAGGTGTGGATGGTGCTGGCCTCGCCACGGCGGCTGTGTGTGCTCTGGTGAGCTGGAGTTACTGTGAGAGGGAAGGGGTGCGTGAGGTGGAAGAAAAGGAGGGAGAAAAGAGAATGACAGGTGGGTCTGGGGAAGGGGTAAACAGTGACCGCATGCGAATTTACCAGGGGATGGAATTAGGCTGCGGGTCTGCTGGGCTGCGCGTTGCTGGGCTGCTCTCTGCTGCGCTGAGCTGCTGCTGCCCTTTTTCTTTTTCTCCATTTTCCTCAGACAGAAAATAAACAGGAAAGCACAGGGATAAAAGAGGGGGGTATGAGAGATATAAGAATATCCCCAAGACGCTGGAATTATGAACTATTTGAAATAATTGGTTTGGGCACTTTTAGAGAAATAAAATTATCGCAAGTTTGAATTAAGTCCAAAAGAGCTGAAAATTGGCAGAGAGGGTGTAGGCATGGTTGAAGATTAATAGGGAAATAATGAACATTTGTGCTTGCAATAAAGGGTGGAATTTGAAAGAAGGAAGAAGTGAAATGGTTTGCACTTGATGATGGTTTAGATGGAAGGGCAGGATGGAACAACAAAGAAGATGAGGAGAAAGAGTTCACAAAGATAACAAGCACACAACAAATGTGCACACGATGAATGTGCACACTACAAGGATGATCATGATGCAAATGCAACAAAATGACATAGGCAAAATCACATCATGAAACATAGAACAAAGCAAGTGAGACGACCATGGCAAGCAAACAAGGAGGGCACAATGCAATATACTAAAATACGAACATGATGAAAGAGCAAGATATGGCAATGACATTCATCATGAACATGACAACAACATGTAGGAGTGAAATATGCAACACAATTATGATAATGCAACAAACATAATAAACACACAACAACCACTAAAAATAAATGGAAGGCAACTCGAGCATCGGTCTCGGGGTGTTACACCGAGGAAGCCTCCTGTCGTCCGCCCCGTGAGGCTTGGCCCCTCGCGAGGGTCTTGAGCATGTGTTGATGAAGATGGGACGTACTGGGCCACTCCTTGAGCCACGCTACAGGCCGCAGGCAGGCAAGTCTGGGCACCCCCGTTCCCAAAACGCCGACAGTAGCCCTCGGGCCCAAGGTGCGCTTGGACTTGGCTTAGCAGAGAAGCGAAGATGCAAGTGCGAAGCGTCGCGGGCCCCAATAGCCTGCGGCCTTGGGCACCGCGTGGCGGTCGATTGGACGTGGGCGTCCTGGCTCCACCACGACGCCTTGGTAACCGCACGAATTGACAAGTCTCTGCATGCAAAAACGGGTCATGATTACCTGTGATCGTGGAGGCCGCCGGTTGGCCTCCCTCGGCTATATGTACGGAACGGTGTGAGCCCTTCCAATCCATCTCTTCCCGCTACTCTTCATCTTCCTCTTCGTCCTTGCTCCTCCCTTCGCCAATGGCACCGATCCGTCAATTTTCTGCCGAAGAGAAGGGGAAGGCCCCCCGAGCGAGTCCTGTCCCGCTTCCTCCGAAGAAATGGCTCGTCTCTTTCCATGGGGAAGGAGGTGCTTGGCAGGAGGTGTCGAAGACATGGTTCGAGCGGCCGCCGCCAGGATTCCCCCTGCCCTTGTACGCCCGGATCGAGGGCCCTAAAGGTGCTAGCGCCGAGCGGCATCGCCAGAGGCGCCGTCGCCGCCGGCAGGTCACGGCGGTACGTGTCGTTCCTCCAGGAGTTCACGCCGAAGGCTCTTCTCGCGAGCTTGTGCTTCACGCCGCCATGCCTCCTCGGTCCTGGATTCGCCTCCCTCCTTCCTTCGCCTTCGAGATCCCGCCGAGGGGGCCTATTGAGCTTTGGCTGCAGCATGCTGACTGCAGTGCCCCTACGACCGAAGCGGAGGTCAAGGTCGTCGCTCCGGGCAGGGTCTACCTGACTCGTGGCTGGGGCGAAATCGCCCGGGTCAGCAGGAAGGGTGGCGCCCTCGCAATCCACCTCAAGTACGATGGCGCCTCCCTGATGTTCTTCAAGGTTTTTGACGCGGAGGGACGCCGGCTGGAGTGCTGCCCTGGGAAAGGTGACCGGGGCCCTGCCACGGCGAGGACTAGGCTCGCCAACCGCTTCCCCAGCAGCTCCTCAGGTAGCGGAGGTGTCGGAGGATCCAGTGACTCCGCCGAGCTCCTCGCGACCCTGGAGATGAGCGATGATAGCTACGAGCCCCAGAGCTTGCGTCGCTCCCGGAGCAGGGCCGGCTCGTCGGGCCGCCGTCACCACTGATCTGTATGGGGTTGGCGCCGGTGGCTGACGGCCCACTGTTGATGATGGTGTCTCTTGCGGAGGTGCGCGTAGTTAGCACTCCTTAGGATCTGCTCCTTTTGTTCCCTGCGAGGAATCGAAGAACACACCCCGCGGGGGTTTGTAAGGTGCTTGTAGTTCCATTTGTTAATATGATCCTTATCATGAAGTGGTGAGGGATGCTCGTCCCGTCTTAGCTTAGTTCCTCCTTTCAAACCTCGTGAGGACTTGACGCTCTGCGCTGACAGGTCCCGGTCCCAAGGTAGGCTTCAGCCGTCGCTGGTATGCCAGGTCGCGATGCCGTGGTCAAGGCCAAGAGGTGAGCGGCCCGGCGTCCAGTAAGAGCCCCTGAGTCGTGATGCTCAGGAGGTCCCCTTTAGCGCTCAAGCAGCCATCGTTCGGTGAGAAATGAGCGCGACGTCGCCAAAGCGGGACTGCATTAGGTGCGAGGTTGGTGCTGTGACAGCTAGTGTTTCCGGAGGACGACTTATCTCGGGGGTCAGAAACCACTCCTTGGCGCGGCACCGGGCCCGCGCGTTGACAGCCGAGGAGTTGCCTGGCGAGGTTCCCACGTGCCTCTTCCCTCTCGCCTTTGCTCCCCTTCGTGCTCTACGTCCTCAGGTCCCGGCCCTCAAGCGGGCTCAGCCGTCGCTGGTATGCCAGGTCACGATGCCGTGGACAAGGCCAGAGGGTGAGGACTGGAGAGCCAGTAAGAGCCCATGAGTCGTGATGCTCAGGTACCCCCCCTTTAACGTGCAAGTGGTTCGCGTGGACGAGAGCAAAGGAGACGCCGCGGAGGCCTCACCGGACATTGCTCCTTAAAACGATCCTGCGAGTTCATCATGAGAAAAGCAAGGGTTTTCCGTCACAATTGCCAGCCAGCTGCTGGTTGCTCTAGGAAGGTGACGCGGCACTGAAGGCTTGGTGAGGTGGCGCCCTGCGGGGTTGCCATGGCCAGAGCTCAGCCGTCCAGGTTTGCCGACGTTGCAGGGATGGACCCGTGCGCAAGCGTCGTGCCGTGAGGGAGCAGCTCCATCAGCTGGTGTTAATCGAGCGGGCGATTAAGTCAAGCATGTTAGCCATGAAGGAGCAAATCCATTTAGATAGACGCAGAAAGAGACGATCACTGCTGGGTCGGGCCCGAGCGACTTTGGGGATGATGCAACCCGAGGGGCGCCCCCGATAAAGTAAGCTGAAAACATGAACTAAAGGGATACATGCCGCAGGGACGGACGCACGCGGCCTGGGAATGATGCAGCCCTAGGGGGCACTCCCAGCTGAAAATGAAACTCGAAGGATGTCACCTGATGATGCTGAAGATGGAGGGATGCTGAAGTAGCGGACGACGTGTGCTGCAGGAGACGATCTTCACGAGCCCCCAGGCCCAGGGGCCTCAGGAAGCTCTGGAGGCGCTGGCGGCTCCTCGCGGACCATATCCATCTCCGCTAGGACTGCGGAATGCCTGACCGCCTGAGCCTCCAAGATGCCCCTCATGAGGCGCTGGCACACAACAACCGTGTTCGGCAGGCCCTAAGGCATGCGAACATAGCTATGGGGTGGGCCTTCGCAACGCCCCACGCGTGAGGGCCAGAGGCGCTCCTGAGAGGCGGCTCGGTTGAGTCCTGGTATGTCGATGCAGACGCGCAACCCACCATCCTCGCGTGGATGGGGAGCTACGGCGGGCAAGCAGCGGCTGCCACTCATGACTCTTGACTCCTGCAGCTCCTGAATGATCTTGCTAACGAATTCCTATGGGTTTGGCCCTCCTTGCCTTGCTCCTTCCTGAGGGAAACATGCGTTGAGGCACGCCTCCCAGTGGTGCCCGAGCGCCTCCCTCGTTATCTTAGCAAAGTCGATGGCCCTCCAGAAGAGAGCCCCCGAGCCCTTCTCGAGGAGGGCGTCAGGCCCGCCTTCCTATGCGACAGAAGGAGGTGCCCCTTTTACAGGCGCGGACCCTGAGGGGCCTGCCTCCCGAGGGGTCGGGCCAGGCGATGTCTTCTTCTTCTTAGGAGCAGCCTCGGGAGGCCTCCCGTTCATGTGATCTGGGTCTTCAATCAATGCGGCTTGGAAAGCACGTTCCAGAGAACACACATCGTCTCTCTCTTCACAAGGCACAGTGATGACTCCACCGCTCCCTGGCATCTTGAGGACATTGTAGCCGTGATAGGTCACGACCATGAACTTGGCCAGGGCTGGGTACCCAAGGATGGCATTGTACGGCAGGCGGATGTGAGCGACGTTGAAGTCAATGAGCTCAGTGCGGTAGTTGTCGCGCTTCCCGAAGGTAACAGGAAGGCGGACTTGCCCTATCGAAACCGTGGAACCATCAGTGACTCCTGAGAAAGGCTTGGTTGGCTGCAGCTGATTGTATGGCACTTGGAGATTGTTGAACGTCTTGACGGATAGGACATTGAGCCCTGCTCCGCCATCGATGAGGGTCCTGGTGACTTGCACATTGCTGATGATTGGGGAACAAAGCATCGGGAGGACTCCTGCTGTGGCCGCGCACTTGAGCTGATCCGCTGAGCTGAACGTGATAGCGCACGCTGACCACCTGAGAGGGCGTGTGGCCTCAAGTTGGGGAGGACTGCATTCACTTCGCGAGCAAACTGCTTGAAGATGCACTGAGAGGCCGGGGCTTGTGCGCCGCCCAAGATGCAAGCGATTGTGCATGGCTCCTGGAAGCCTCCAGCCCCCTCGTCCTGGTGATGGTCTTCATTCCTCCTTGGTTGTGGTGGCAGAGGAGGGAGGCCCGCATTGCCTTGTGGGTGATCCTCGCGAGGCTGATCCCTCCAACCCCCCTCGTGAGGTGGGTCCCTCCAACCTCCCTCACGAGGCTGGTCCTGCCAGCGGTCCTCGCGAGGTCGGTCACGCCACCCTTGGCGAGGGCCACGGTCTTCCCATCGTCCTCCACCTCTTCCTCCTCCTCCTCGGCCATAGCCCCTGTCACTGCGCTCGGGGCATCGGCCAGCATGCACGTCTCGCACGACCCTGAGCTCTTGGCATTCGTTGGTGTTGTGGGTGTGGAGGTCGTGGTACACGCGGTACCAGCTGCCCTTGGATGACTCAGGCTGATCCCTGCCTTGCTTGGTGTCTGGCTCTGCTGCAAGCACGGCAGCCCCCTTGCGCTTCACGTCCTTAGCCTTAGGCTTCTTCTCTTCTGGGTCAGCAGCTGGCAGCTCGAGGAGGGAAAGGCGCCCCTCCTCAGCCCTAGTGCACTTGGTCGCCAGATTGAACAGTTCCAGGGAGGTGCACAGGTCTTCATGGATCGCGAGTTCCTCCTTCATCTTGACGTCACACACGCCGTCGGAGAAGGCCGAGATGATGGCCTCCTCAGACACCTTGGGGGTCTTAAGGCGTGTGCTGTTGAAGCGCTGGATAAACTTCTGCAGGGTCTCTCCCGGCTGCTGCTTGATGCAGCGCAAGTCGCTAATGGCCGGGGGCTGGTCGCGGGTGCCTTGGAAGTTGGCGATGAACCGGGTGCACATCTCGTCCCAGGAGGATATCGTGCCAGGATCCAGGTGCAGGAGCCAGGTGCTGGCGCCGTCCTTGAGCGCCATGGGGAACCAGTTCGCCATGACCTTCTCGTCCCTGTTGGCGGCTTCGATGCCCAGCTCATAGAGCTGGAGGAACTCAGCAGGGTCAGCCGTGCCATCGTAGCATGGGGGCAGGTCTGGCTTGAATTTTCCCGACCAAGCCACGCTGCGCAGCTCGGCGGAGAAGGCACGACAGCCTGCAGTGGCTGCTGGAGCCCTTTTGTGACGGAGGGCTTGATCTTGCGGGTCTCCGTGCACTGCAGCCAGGTGCAGCGCGGGGTCTTGATGCGTTGGAGCAGGTGCGCGTTCGTGCCTGGCCGGCGCGGGGAGCACACGAGCGGCTTCTTGGGGATGAGGGATCTCTTGGCAGCTCTTCTCTTGCTGTGCTGGCGCTGGACGAAGCAGGTTCCGCCTAGGGGCCACGCGCCTTGGGGCCAAGGCGCCTTCTTGAGGGGGAGGCGGCTGAGGCGCCCCCGGAGCTTCGTCGCCCGCGCAGGGCGGGGCGCGGTGCAGTGAGAGGGATGGTGCAGGGGAACCCCAAGCGGCGCTGACGAGCTCGGTGATGCGGGCGAGCCACTCATCGTAGAGGTCGTCGATGGGACGGTAGTGCAGGAGCTCCCGCGCCAGGAGCAGCGCGGCGTGCGCGTCCACAGGAGCGCGACGGGCGTGGGACGAGGAGCCGGCCGGAGTCAGCGACGGGGTGGCGGTGCGTCCTTCTCGCTGCATTGAAGGGTGCAGGGACAACGCCTACTGCTCGTTCCCTGCCAGGCCGGTGGCGGCGTTGACGGCAGGCGACGGGGAACGGCTGGGGCGCCCGCCGACGGGGGCCGTCTGGGCGACGCGAGCGGCGAGAGCGGCCCGGCGCTCGTCGCGGGCGCGACGTGCGTCTGACATGGATGGGACGGGCGGTGAAACACGAGGCGATGGAAGGCAGATTCTGACACACCCCTACCTGGCGCGCCAAATGTCGGATTTCGGGTTCCGGCAGACCCTTGAGGTTCGAACACTGGGGTGCGCACGGAGATCACACCCCCAGCCTACCCATGTCTCACCGCCTCGCCAGGATCTAAAACTGCACGAAGAACAACACAAGGGACACGAGATTTATACTGGTTCAGGCCACCATTGTGGTGTAATACCCTACTCCAGTTGTGGTGTGGTGGATTGCCTCTGGGGCTGATGAGGAACAGTACAAGGGGAGAACAGCCTTCGCAAGGGTCTGTTCTTGGTTGGTGCGATGAACTGCTAGGGGGAGTTCAGTCGCCTCTCTCTCTATGTCTTCGATGTGGATCTCCTCTCTCCGATGCCCTACCTTGTGGGTGGCTAGTCCTATTTATAGGCAAAGGCCCCGGGCCTCTTCCCAAATATTGAGCGGGAAGGGCGCCAACAATTGGCCATTTTGAGGGGGAACATCTAGTACACTTATCGTGACTAAAGTTGGTCCTCGCCTGCCAAAGACCCTGACGATGACGCTGGCTTGGGCTCCACGATGACCTCCGCTCTGCCGTCCTGCTGGTCTTGGTCTTGTTGCACCGAAATGGTTGCCTTTGCTTGATACCCTTGCCTGCGCTTGCCCCCTTTGCACCAAAGGGGAAACAAGGACTCTGCGTAGGCCGGCGCCTACCTGGCGCCCGCCGGGCCTCGGTCGTCATGGCTTGCGTCACGGGCACCTCGTGAGGTACCCCGCCTTGATCTCTCCTCCTCCTCGCGAGCCAGCCTAACGAGGCCGTGCCCGAGGAATCGTCCTATCATCCGCTCCGCGAGGCTTGGCCCCTCGCGAGGGTCTTGAGCATGTGTTGATGAAGATGGGTCGTACTGGGCCACTCCTTGAGCCACGCTGTAGGCCGCAGGCAGGCAAGTCTGGGTACCCCCGTTCCCAGAACGCCGACAGTAAATATTTGTGATGTAAGAATGCGGGAATGAATGGAGTTGAGTAAAAGATAGTAGCCCACCCAGCTTGGGTGGTTGTACATGGAAAATCCATCCTGTGGCTTAATGCGGATAAACTCCTCTTCTTCTCCTTTATACAAATCGAACAATATTTTCGCAAAGGCGGTGGCGGAGTCCGGACCTTTCCGACCATAGCAGGTGGCATCGTCCTCTCCATTAAAGTGCCACATGGGACGCCCCCGATACTGGAGTGGCTGCACCCCCCCGCATTATGCATATTGACATAACTTGGATTATTGTCAATCCTGATTTGGCCAGCGTTTTTATCCTGCCCATCAGATAAAGGACCTCTCTACTATCTTCCTCCTGTGGACTCCGGGGACGCCAGCTACGGTGTTTCTTTAGTGGGGCATTGGTAAACTCAGGAAGACCCATCTGGATAGGGTCCGGAAGGGGGACGTCCTCTATATAAAACCACTCCGAAGGCCAGTCTTCGGATGTCTTCTTCGGAGTGCCGGACAGGTATCCGGTCCCGGCGGTGCGCCATATTTCAGTTCCGCCCACTTGATATATTAATCCCTCCTGATTGCGGGGGACGAGGCAGAATAGCCTCTTCCATAGCTCGAAATGAGCTTCGCAGCCCAAAAATAGCTCGCAAAGGGTGACATAACCTGCGATGTGCAGTATGGAGGCAGGAGTGAAGTTATGCAGCTGGAGGCCGTAATACTCCAGGAGACCGCGGAGGAACGGATGGATTGGAAATCTTAGGCCCCTCAGCAAGTAAGGGACAAGGCATACTCTCTCCCCCCTAGATGGGTTCGGGAAACTCTCTTCTTGCTCCCCGCCATCGTAAGTGGCTAATCTAGCTCAGACGGGGATAAGATATGCAGGCGGGAGGAACCCCTGGGTCTGCAACTCCACCAACTGGCCGTGGGATACGGTGCACTTCACCCAATCACCTGGCTTAGCGCTATGGGAGCGAGAGGAGGAGCTGCAGCGGCCGGCCATGATGGGATGGTTCTTTCGGGCGCGCTCTGATGAATCCTCGCTTGGGGAAGATGGTGTGATTTGGATCTGAGGATCCCCGTCTCTTTAATAAATGATTTACTTACATGGTCAGGGTGGCAAATGTAAAAATGCCCCAACTTCTCGTATTCACTCGACACATGGAGACTGCCATTATTACGGTACAGAAGCTGAGGAGTGCAACATTAATAGGAAGCTGGACACTGCTTGTTACAATAGGTACTCAGGGATTTGGAGAAGAACCCACCTTGCAATGCCGAAGAGAATCTGCGCGCCGGACTCATCGTCATTGAAGCCTGGTTCAGGGGCTACTGAGGCAGTCCTGGTTTAGGGGGTCCTCGGACAACCAGACTATGTACGTATGCCGAACTATTGGACTATGAAGATACAAGATTGAAGACTTCGTCCCGTGTCCGGGTGGGACTCTCCTTTGCATGGAAGGCAAACTTGGCAATTTGGATATGTAGATTTCCTTCTCTATAACCGACTCTATGTGACCCTAGCCCCCTCCGGTGTCTATATAAACTGGAGGGTTTAGTCCGTAGGGACAAGACAATCAAAATCATAGGCTAGCTTCTAGGGTTTAGCCTCTACGATCTCGTGGTAGATCAACTCTTGTAATACTCATATCATCAAGATCAATCAAGCAGGAAGTAGGGTATTACCTCCATAGAGAGGGCCCGAACCTGGGTAAACATCGTGTCCCTCGCCTCCTGTTACCATTAGCCTTAGAAGCACAGTTCGGGATCCCTTACCCGAGATCCGCCGGTTTTGACACCGACACCGATGGCCCCCGACTGTTACTTTGTGGCGGAGCGACAGGGCAGGTTGTGACCACCTAGGTGAGAGGTGGGCCTGGCCCTGTTTGGCGTTCGTGGTTACTTCATAATAGCACGCTTAATGAGATCTTGGTATTTGATCTGAGTCTCGCCACTGGCCTATACGCACTAACCAACTACGCGGGAATAGTTATGGGCACTCGGCGTCGTGGTATCAGCCGAAGCCTTCTCGACATCAGCGACTAAGCGGCACGCACCGGGTTGGACCGCGTAACGCAACTTCCTTTGTAATGGAGGTTGCTAGGTCTGCTCACCATCCGCGTTCGCAACATGCAGATGTGCAATGGGCGATGGGCCCAGACCCCTGCACGCATAGGATTTAGACCAGCGTGCTGACCTCTCTATTGTGTCTATGTGGGGCTGTGACGTGTTGATCTTCCGAGGCCGGGCATGACCCACGAAAGTGTGTCCGGCCAAAGGGGATCAAGTGTGTTGGGTTATGTGGTGCACCCCGGCAGGGAAGTTGATCTATTCGAATAGCCGTGTCCCTCGGTAAAAGGACGACCCGGAGTTGTACCTTGACCTTATGACAACTAGAACCGTATACTTAATAAAACACACCCAGACAAGTTCCAGAGACAACCCGGTGATCTCTTTCCCATAGGGCGATGAAGGGAGGATCGCCGGGTAGGATTATGCTATGCGATGCTACTTGGAGGACTTCAATCTACTCTCTTCTACATGCTGCAAGACGGAGGCTGCCAGAAGCGTAGTCTTCGATAGGACTAGCTATCCCCCTCTTATTCTGGCATTCTGCAGTTCAGTCCACTGATATTGCATCTTTACACATATACCCATGCATATGTAGTGTAGATCCTTGCTTGCGAGTACTTTGGATGAGTACTCACGGTTGCTTTGCTCCCTCTTTCCCCCTTTTTCCTCTTCTTCTCGGTTGCCGCAACCAGATGTTGGAGCCCAGGAGCCAGACGCACCGTCGACGACGACTCCTACTACACTGGAGGTGCCTACTACTACGTGCAGGCCGCTGACGACAACCGGGAGTAGTTTAGGAGGATCCCAAGCAGGAGGCCTGCACCTCTTTCGATCTGTATCCCAGTTTGTGCTAGCCATCTTATGGAAACTTGTTTAACTTATGTTTGTACTCAGATATTGTTGCTTCCGCTGCCTCGTTTATATCGAGCACTTGTATTCGAGCCCTCGAGGCCCCTGGCTTGTAATATGATGCTTGTATGACTTATTTTACTTTTAGAGTTGTGTTGTGATATCTTCCCGTGAGTCCCCGATCTTGATCGCACACTTGCGTGCATGATTAGTGTATCGTTGAATTGGGGGCATCACATGAGTAACTTAGAGTAGTAACATGCATATGTTACTAGCCTATGTTACTACCTCCATAGTGGGTAGTAACATATGAGTTGTGTCATGCGTCACTTCATTTATTAGGTTGTAGACCCATCATTTTTTGATATGTGTGATGTTAAAGTAACTAGCTATGTTACCACATGCCTCTCTTTCTTCATTAATTACATGCCACATCATATATTTTGTCTAGATAAGTGTGATGTTACCACCTATATTACTCCCATTGTGGGTAGTCTAAGAGAATGGAGGGAGTATGATATTAATTGCATGTTGAACGTGTTGAGCGCTCACCATTGGAGCAATCTGGGTGGTTGAATTTGACCTTATTTGATAGCCGAGATCGATTGGGGTCTTTTTATTTTTATATTCTATACTATATATACTATAAAGAATGATGGAGAGTACCCGCCTCCTAGGGGCATCGGCGCTCGCAAGTGCCCTCCACGTCGTTCGTTTCGCGCGCGTGCCTCGCGCCAATGGCTGTCGAGCGCCCTCCCCGCCATACGATCTTCACGGACACTCCACACCTAGTTGAATTCATTGGGGCTCCATGATGCGTGGGCCACTGGCACATTAGCATCGCACCACGTGTGTGGCCTCGTACGTTCAAGAAGCTTCTGGTCAGACTCTCTACCCACCCCCAATATTCGGTTCCGCTGCCCGGGCTTATTTCTGGCAGCTGTATAGGCTGCCCATATGCCTCGTTTCCCTCGCCCCGCTTGTTTTGCCTCGTCTAGTGGAAATGCCATTGTCCTGGCTTTCCAGTCACCGACCATTTGATTGTTCTGGCCAGTCCTCTTCATGGATGCTTGGTAGATTGGATGTACAGGGTTTATGTGTTGCTTGGTTGTTGTGCTCGCCTGTGCCGGGGATGCCAATGCATCCAGTCACCCGCCTGTTAGGTCCATGCATACAGGCACCACATGTACGCGTGTGCCCCCGGGCACCATTTGTGTGTTTGGTCGGCCTTTCTCGCAGTGCCTTGAGTGCAGGTTGTTTGCCCGGCATGCCCTATGTGTGTTTGGTCGGCCTTTCTCACCGCATCAGTGATGTGTTATCACCCAGGTGTGAATGGGTGTTTGAGTGGACACTTGTTGGTGTGTGTTTGTGTGTGTGTGTGTTTGGGTGGGTGGGTGCGCGCGCGTGTGTGTGGACTGTTGGGAGTTGGATGCTCCGGGCTCACGTTCTAGACCGATGGCTTTGTCTAGAAGCTTCTAGGGAGCATCAACATAGGCCAGGGGGTCACAAAGGGGGCCTACGCACCCCTACCATTCACAAGGGGGCCTACACACCCCTACCATGCACAAGGGGGCACCACCAGACTACATGGGAACGCTGGTGCTCCAACTGACCACCTTTGGGTCCCTGTGCCTTTATATACTCCTGAAACCCTTCAGGATTTTATTACCCTAATTTTTCTGTCGTCACATGCCTCATTTTTTGCAAAGATCCAATCTGAAGGCCTTTTTTGGTACTCTGTCAGAGGGAGGATTCTTCATGATGGCCATCTCCATCAACTTGAAGGCCATCATGATCGCTCGTGAGTAGTTTCCGTTGGACTATGGGTCTGTGATATTAAGTCTCCAACGTATCTGTAATTTTTTATTGTTGCATGCTATTATATGATCAATCATGAATGTTTTATATGCAATTATATATCTTTTTTGGGACTAACCTATTAACTTAGTGTCAAGTGCCAGTTGTTTTTGCCTGTTTTTGATTTTCCAAGAAATCACTACCAAACGAAGTCCAAATGCCTTGAAACTTTTTGATGATTTTTTCTGGACATAAGAGACCCTAGAAGCTTTGGGAGGAGGCTAGAAGGCGAAGGAGTGGGCCACAAGCCACATGGCCGCGACTAGGGAGTAGGCACACCCATGTGCCTCGTGGGCCCCTCGTTCCTCCATTTGGCCTAATTCCAACTCTATAAATTCTCCAAAATTGAGAAACCAAGAGAGAGCCACCCAAAATACTTTTCTGCCACTGCAAGCTTCTATTCTCGCGAGATCCCATCTACAGGCCTTTTCCGGTACTCTGTCGGAGGGGGAATTGATCATGGAGGGCCTCTACATCAACCTTGTTGCCCTTCCGATGATGTGTGAGTAGTTTACCATAGACCTGCAGGTCCATAGCTAGTAGCTAGATGGCTTCTTCTCTCTCTTTGATCTTCAATACAGTGTTCTCCTTGATGTTCTTGGAGATCTATTCGATGTAATCCTTTTTTGCGATGTGTTTGTTGGGATCCGATGAATTGTGGGTTTATATGATCAGATTATCTATGAATATTATTTGAGTCTTCCCTGAACTCTTTTATGCATGATTATTATAGCTTTGTATTTCTCTTCAGTCTATCTGTTTGGATTGGCCAACTAGATTTTTATCTTGCAATGGGAGAGGTGCTTTATAATGGGTTCGATCTTGCGGTGCTCAATCCCATTGACAGAAAGGGACATGACACGTATTTGTATTGTAGCCATTAAGGATAAAACGATGGGGTTTATTCATATCATTGTATTTACTTTGTCTAAATCATGTCATCTTGCTTAAGGCATTACTCCGTTCTTTATGAACTTAATACTCTAGATGCATGCTGGATAGCGGTCAATGTGTGGAGTAATAGTAGTAGATGCAGGCAGGAGTCGGTCTACTTGTCTCAGACGTGATGCCTATATACATGATCATTGCCTTGGATATCATCATAACTATGGGCTTTTCTATCAATTGCCCAATAGTAATTTGTTTACCCACCATATGCTTTTTTTTTCGAGAAAGAAGCCTCTAGTGAAAACTATGGCCCCAGGGTCTATCTTTATCATATATTAAATTCCAAAAATACCTTGCTGCAATTTATTTACTTTTATTTTATTTTGTGTTTTTTTTATTTATCTATCACTACGGGGTTTGATCCTTGCAATTAACTGCCAAAGGATTGACAACCCCTTGTTTGTGTTGGGTACAAGTATTTGTTATTTTTTGTGTAGGTGTTGTTCACAAGGTGTTGCGTGGTTCTCCTACTGGATTGATAACCTTGGTTCTTAACTGACACTACTGCAGGATGCTGCTAACATGACACTACGATCAGAGACCCTTTGACGAAACTGTGTGTGATGCATTAATCGCAAACGATGATGCAAAAAACCGTCAAAAAAGCTGCAAAAAATTTGCGATGAAGGATACATCAAACACGGTTCAGATTTTAGTTGCATGTGCAATGCGGGGCATATAGTTGATCCATACGAACTGTTTGCGATGAGACAGAATAACAGAAACGGGCAACCAGATCAAGGTGTGTGTGCGATATAGGACATACAGTTCGCTCCGATGAACCGTTTGAGATGATCGAGTCGAACACAAACGATTCTGCGTGACAAGATGTGTGTGATACTTGGCAAACATGTCGATAATCAGAATTATATGCGATCATTATAGACAGCTCATATGGTCTTTTTTTGTGAATTGTGTGCTCGTCAGGGCATGATACGTCCATTTGCATCATGTTTACCTACTGTTATTTATGATGTTTTTATGCATAATAATGCTTTTTGGAGTAATTCTAGTGCCTTTTCTCTCATAATTTGCAAGGTTCACACAAAGAGGGAGAATTCCGGCAGCTGTAAATCTGAACCTGAAAAAGCTATGTCCGGCCACCTATTCTGCACAACTCCAAATGAGGTGAAACTTCACGAGGAATTTTTATGGAATAAATAAGAAATAATGGAGCCAATAACTACTGGAGGGGGGCCACCTGGTGAGCACAAGACACCAGGGCGCACCAGGGCCCCCAGGCGTGTCCTGGTGGGTTGTTCTCAGCCCAGCCCACCTATGGTGCCCCTCTTCTAGTATTTAAGTCATTTTGACCTAGAAAAAAAATAAGGAGAGGACTTTCGGGATGAAGCGCCGCTGTCTAGAAGCGGAACTTGGGCAGGAGTACTTTTGCCCTCCGGCGGAGCGATTCCGCCAGGGGAACTTCCCTCCTGGAGGGGAAAATCATCATCATCATCATCACCAACAACCCTTCCATCTTGGGGAGGGCAATCTCCATCAGCATCTTCAACATCACCATCTCCTCTCAAACCCTAGTTCAACTCTTGTGTTCAATCTTTGTACCAGAAATATAGATTGGTGCTTGTGGGTGACTAGTAGTGTTGATTACATCTTGTAGTTGATTACTATATGGTTTATTTGGTGGAAGGTTATATGTTCAGATCCATTATGATATTTAATACCCCTCTGATCTTGAGCATGATTATCATTTATGAGTAGTTACTTTTGTTCTTGAGGTCACGGGAGAAATCTTGTTGCAAGTAATCATGTGAATTTTATATGTGTTCGATATTTTGATAGTATGTGTGTTGTGATTCCCATAGTGGTGCCATGTGAACGTCTACTACATGACACTTCACCATACTTGGTCCTAAGGGAATGCATTATGGAGTAGTTATTAGATGATGGGTTGCCAGAGTTACAGAAGCTTAAATCCTAGTTTATGCGCTATTCCGTAAGGGACTGATTTGGATTCAAAAGTTTAATGCTATGGTTAGAATTTATTCTTAATACTTTTCTCGTAGTTGCGGATGCTTGCGAGGGGGATAATCATATGTAGGAGGCTTGTTCAAGTGAGAACAATACCTAAGCACCGGTCCACCCACATATCAAATTATCAAAGTATGGAACACAAATCAAACCAACATGATGAAAGTGACTAGATGAAATTGCCATGTACCCTCAAGAACACTTTGCTTATCATAAGAGACCATTTTTGCCTGTCCTATGCCTCAAAAGGATTGGGCTACCTTGCTACACTCTTATTATCGTCACCGTTACTTGCTCGTTACAAATTACCTTGCTATCAAACTACCCGTTACTTACAATTTCAGTGCTTGCAGACATTACCTTGCTGAAAACCGCTGGTCATTTCCTTCTGCTCCTTGTTGGGTTTTACACTCTTACTTGCTGAAAGGACTACAATTGATCCCCTATATTTGTGGGTCATGAAGGCTCTTTTCTGGCGCCATTGTCGGGGAGTGAAGCGCTCTTGCACTGGTACACGTCAGTGCTATACACACGGTTTTAACCCCTTTTCGTGACGGCATTTGGAACCGTCGCCAAGTGAGTGTGGGCGATAGGGGGGTCCTTCCCACACGACCTAGAAACCGTCGGGGATAGGGAGCCTTGATACATGCAGTTACCCCTATATAACCGTTTCCGATGTCTCGAATATCCAAAACGCTTCATGCTTGCTACTCATTTGTGTTCGCATTGCCATCACAGTCGGAGTTTTGTGGTTTTACCTAAAACTAGGTAGATTCCAGGCACGAGAGTTTTCTAGGCATGTACCAAACTGGGTGTACATTTACGATGCCTGGTACATCACAAACAATTCATGATTATAAACCATGTACGATAGGTAGACATTCACACACATTTAGTTTTCCCGCACCGTATGTGATAGTGTCTGACATCACACACGCTTTGCAAACAACAACTGTGTGCATTGTTACACATGTTTCCACTCTGTGAACCATGTCAGATTATGATGTATATTGCACACGATGTGCTTTATTAACCGTGTGTGTCGTAATGACCCGCACACCTTAATTCACCCTAATTTAATTGTTGCTATTTAAAATTGTACCAAATTTAAACTTGAAAGTAGGCTATAGCTTTATTCACATTCATCAGGTTCAAACAACCAATGCATTATTCAATTCACATGTACATATGTTTAAGAATTGTATAAGCACCAGATAAAGAATAATGAACTAGGGTTCTATACTTTTACTATTACAGATGGTAAAGAAAGAGGCGACAAGCATTCTGGTTGTTGAACAAGGTGAAGCGGAATGGCACTATTGTGCTCTCCTGGATGCAGATGGCACGCACGACTCTAGTCCAACCCCTTGTGATGGCCGGCCGCCAATCATGTAGTTTGAGAGGTAATATTGAGTAAACTGCTTCAGGATCCCCTGAAAGGAAAAAAAGATTCAGATATTGTCATCTAACAAAACTCATTACGGGCAGTAAAAATAAGGCTACAGGGTTCTTACTTACCATCTTGCAGTTCACTGTTGTCTTGCATAAAGTGTAAACAAATAGTTCGACTGACATCTTTTGACCCATTTTAATAACAATCTTTATCTGTTTCCTCACTTGATGCTGGTTCATGAATATCTCATTGCCCCATATGCAAAAAGGGCCGAAGTGCGGATCTTTGGCAATGACATGTGTACCTAAAACACCAAGTTAATATTAGAAGCTAAATAACAATTGCAAAATGATGTAGTACAACACTCCCTCCATCCCATTATATAAGATTTTATACATGTATATCTAGACATCATCAGAACATTAAGGTAACACGAACATTAAGGTAACACTCTTCCTTGTTGCTATGTAGCCTGGGATTGCATATTTAGTCATTCAGTACAATGCATGTTGCTATGTAGCCTCAAATATATTAAATATGGCCCTAGTTAACCTACTGATAAATGGGTTACAGATATATTCAGTGAAATGTCTGATTCGACGATTAATCCCTTATCAGCCCCCAGGCTATATGGTACCAGCTACCGAGATCCTGAACAGTGAGTACATATAAGCAATGCGATGAAACTAACCTCGATGGAAAACAACACTATTCTCAATATTGTCCTGTATGAGTACTTATAAAGGCATAGTTAAGCACAACAGGCTAAACATCAACTGAATATATCCATGATAGACAACATAATCTACAAATGATAGCTTCACTGTGCAGGCTTAAGCATGCTAGTTAACTAAACAAGAAGTGGAAAGGTGTGTTAACTGCATCAGGCATAACATTTATAAATAAGCAAATAGTCATTCAAACCAGTATTGTGCAGGTCTAAAGTACACTAGTAATTGTTAAAAAAGCAAAAAGGCATGTTAACAGCAATATCCTTAACAGCAACCAAATATCGTAATTCATAATAGTATTGTTGAAACTGTTATTGATGAAATTGAATTGCACGTCAAATAGTTGCACACATATATACAACCGGTCTATTCTGCTAATATTAGCAGAATAACTATTCTGATAACACTTCCGCACTGCACGCTCAACGCAAGTGCACGTCATTGTTTGAACCAAGTGTGCTGCAGTACTCACACGAGTGAACTTCGTGTCGAAAAAAACTGCACGCGGTGTTTTTTTCATATTGTTTTTGCTCTAGTTTTTTAACCGTTTATCGGAACAAAGCATATAATATACCATTGGAAAGCTATAGATTAGGCGCAACTTCGCTATGTTGAAATTGTTTCGAGATTCCTCGCGGTTTAAGAGCAGTTTCAAAAAATGTGCGGCGAACGACGAGTGGCAGCGAGCGTATTTTCGCGTTTTTTCTAAACCGCTCATCGGAATAAAGCAAATGATATGTTGTTGGAAAGATATCGTCGAGGCGCAACTTTTTCATATCTATTATTTTCTATAATTTGCTACAGTTTAAGAGCAGTTTCAAATTTAGTAAATCGCGGAATTATGTTTTTTTGAATTTTTTTCAACTTTCGGTACTGTTTTCGCTCTAGTTTTTGAACCGTTTGTCGAAACGAGGCATGTAATACGTCGTTGGAAAGCTATGGACAAGGCGCAATTTTCATATGTAGGAATGGTTTTGAGATTCCTTACAGTTTTAAGTTAATTTTGAAAATCGTGCGGCAGACGACGAGTGGCAGCGGCCGTTTTTCTTGAAATTTTTACAAACCGGTTGTCGAAATGATTCAAATGATATGCCGTTGGAAAGATATCAACGTGAAGCAACTTTTTCATGTAGAACACACTCTCTAATTCCTTACGGTTTAAGAGGAGTTTTAAAATTAGCAAAAAGCGGACACTGTTTTTTCGTGACGTCAAAATCGACGTCGGACAGAAGAACACACTGCTTCAAACTGAAAACTGCATTGCAGCAGACAGTCAAGTGAACTTCATGATTTCTTTTTGTCGGGCATAAACTTTCTCGCACAAGTTTTTGTTGTCTTTTTTTTGAACTTTTTTTCCGAACGAGAGTGGACCACAACACTTCTGAAAGTGAACTGTAACACTACCAAAAGTGAACCTCATGAGTACTTGTTGTATTTTTTATACTTATTAATTTTTTATGCGCGTTGACCAAGCGAGTGGACCTTTCATCGGACAGAAGAACGCACTGCTTCAAACGGAAAACCACACTTCAGCAGACAGTCAAGTGAACTTCATGATTTCTTTTTGTCGGACATAAAATTTCTCGCACAAGTTTTTTTTCTTTTTTTCAACTTTTTTTTTGAACGAGAGTGGACCACAACACTTCTGAAAGTGAACTGTAACACTACCCAAAGTGAACCTCATGAGTTCTTGTTGTCTTTTTTTCATACTCATTAATTTTTTACGCGCGTTGACCAAGCGAGTGGACCTTTCATCGGACAGAAGAACACACTGCTTCAAACAGAAAACCGCACTACAGCAGGCAGTCAACTGAACTTCATGATTTCTTTTTGTGAGACATAAACTTTCTCGCACAAGTTTTTGTTGTCTTTTTTTTCAACTTCTTTTTTGAACGAGAGTGGACCACAACACTTCTGAAAGTGAGCTGTAACACTACCCAAAGTGAACATAATGAGTTCTTGTTGTCTTTTTTCATACTTATTAATTTTTTACGTGCGTTGACCAAGCGAGTGGACCGCAAGGAGTGAGCGAGTGAACTACATCTAATAAGAAACAAGCTTCTTTGAGATGTTTTTGTGTCTGATTACCAAGTGAACCATGAAGCAGTTTTATTTCCATTAACAATGTGCACAGTCAGCTTGGATCACACACAAACATTTGGGTATGTTTCCTTGAACAATAAAACGAAACTTCCGAAAAATGATGGCATCCTTTTTCTCTCCTTTGATACATGTGCCGCACTGCTCGTTGATGCAATCCGCACTGCAAGACATAGACCAAATAAAAGTTAACTGGGGCACAATTTTTGCAAAAATTTAACTCATGTACAATTTTCTTTCTTTTACAAAGTGAACTCCTCTATACTATGCTATAACCATTTGAAAGTAAACTGAGGACTGCATGCCAAAACAACTAAACTGATGCTAAATGTAAATGTGTCCGGCACAACACTGAACATTTTTTTGCCCAAATAAACTTAACTTAATATATATTTTTCGCAAAAAGAATTGTGTTGTTTCTGCAAAACAAAACACACCAACAGTGGAAATTCTTCACAACAACGATGGCTAGAGGACCTGACAAAATGGAGGAATGCACGAAACGGAGCTGAAACTGAACCTAACTTTTTGCACCGCACGCACTGAACATTTGTTCCAAAATCAAGCACCGCTGTATCGCAGAGTGCACTGCATCAACACAGGCCACCATAGAGATAAAATAAACTGCAGAAATAGCATGAAGTAAAAGCAAATACGTGTATCAAACAGAATTTGCAAAATTTCCCTGTCCAGCGAGCGGCTAAGATGGATCCAGCGGTGCTCATTGAGCCTGGATCTGCTCCATCGCTAGCGGCTTCCTATTGTGGTCACTTCAACGGCAACCGGACGCGGGGGCTCCGGGAGAGCTCGTGGTCGCCGGGGCTGTCCGGGAAAGGCGGGTCAGGCCGCTAGGGAAGCCCGACGTGGTAGCGAGGCAATGAACCGAGATGAGGTGCAGTGGGCGGGGACTGGTAGTTCACTTCGTGTCGACGGTGCCGTGATCCGGTGGGTGGAGGACCGAGCTACATGGGGCCGACAACTAAGCTGCACGGGGCTGGCGGCGCGGTGGCTGCCTCGGACCCCTCATTGCGGACCCCTGAGATAACTGAACCCCCTCCAATTTTTGAAGCCAGCTGCTCCTGACGCCCCTGGGATTGCTAAGTCCATTGGCTGTGGCAGTGGACTGCATGGCTCAAGAGCAAGGGGGTGGAGAGCTCGCCAGAGCCAGGGGGCAGACAGGAGCTGGGCTGGCCATGGATCTAAAGCAGGCAGGGCATGGCGAGGAGGCCGCCATGGGTAGCAGGGGATCCGCGCGCACGGATGCACGAGGTGGAGAGGAGCGCAAGTGTCGCGCGGAGATGATTGTAGGGGGCGGCGTGCTGGTCGTCTCGGGGCAAGAGGTCGCCAGGGCACCGTGCATCTTGGCTGCCTTGACACCAGGGGAAGGTAGCAGGGATGGAGCGGAGTGGATCCGGGATTGGCCGGCTCCGTCGGTGGCACGGGGGGGGGGGGAGGGGATGTGGGGCGCACGACAGGGGAAGGTTTGTGGTCGGGGTGGTGAAGAGGACGCGCGGCGGCCCCGGCCAGGAGGAAAAGGTGCGCGGGGGGAGGGGAGCGGCGGCGCGTGCCCGGGGAAGAAGGTGGGATGGGGGAGCGGGGCGCCAGTCCCTACGGGCCGCGCGATGGAAGAAGGTGGGGTGGGTTGCGGGCTGCACCGGGAGGGAGGGGGACGTTGACGAAGGTAGTGGGGGATTTTGGGGTTGCAATCGTTGGGGAGCGTTATCAGAATAAGCGAGTTTATTAGCAGAATAAGGTCTTAAGGGTGTTATCATAATAGACCCACCCTATATATTGGGAAACAGTATAACGGGGTGAGCTAGGAGCCACCACAGCTTTTTGACGTCGCTGGCCGTCAGATTCCATCGATCGAACGACTTCTGGTCGTCTTCATATGTCTCTTGGGCCGCTGCTCCGGAGAACCATCTAGCCACGATGTGGTTAATCGAGCCGTATTACAGATCGGGCTTCTCGGGCCGCAACTCCATAGAATCATCTAATTGAGCCGTATTAATTACAAATCAGGCCGAAATCGTGGCAGCGGCGCCGGGATGGCGGGCGCACATGTTGCAAGTCCGGCGGCGTGAAACCCTATCCTTTCTCCAAGCGATTGTGAGGCAGCATGCTTCTCCATGATATCTTCTATGGGCTAAAGTTTGGAGTATGAGAAGCAGGATCCGCAGTTTGTCGAACCTATAGAGCTGGACCATCGGCCTCCTCGATTCTTCATTACTGGCGGCGACGCCGGCGCCCACCTCCACCCACGAGACCCGCCGCTCATCGCATCACACGCATCGCCATGTCTCTCCTCTCCCGTCTTTTCTTCTTCCGCATGTATGACGAAAGTGGCCACGACCGCCACGTATCTGCTTCCGAGGCCCCGGCCGTCGCAGCCGTCCGGAATGTGGATGGGCATGACCCGACCCTCTAGCGGCACGCACTCCAGCTCCACAAGCGGCTGGATCGGAGAACCGGCTCATAGTGCTCCTTCCCACAATTTCTTGTTAATTTGTTTCATGTTCGGACACAAATGTCATGTTGGGGTTGAGATATGTGTGCTTGCTTCCTCCCCGATTGCAGTTTGGGAAGCTAGCTAATTCTAACTAAAGTAAATGTTAGGAAGATTTTATATTGATGGACAATTCAAGAGTATTGCTGAGTTATAGTTCATCCTGTTTTTAGTGCTTGCTATTTCTTCAACCCTCAGTTGCGGTCTGTCCTATGTCAGTATGTCACCATGGCAACACGACACCAACGAAAGTGCTCTGAAGAATGGATTCTCTCAGCATGAACATGTTACTGAAGGTACTAATTTATTTGTTTCGACCCTATTTGGTGTTGGATCCAAGGTTTGTGTTGATTAGAGATTGTTCTCTAACTGATGGATCTTCCATACAGTTAAAGTAATACACCATCATGTGCTTAGGAAACCCAACAGATATGGTTTCTTCAAGTTCTCTTCAGAAAAGTGAAGTAGCAGTAGCATTCGAGACAATGAACAATGAGGTAAATATGCTTCATGGCATTGGCGTCCATAGATATATCATAAGCCATGTTCTTGCATGATAATGTGCAGCCCTCGATATTCTTGTCCTTATGCTAACACAACTTTTGCACATATAATTGTTTCAACTGCTTGATCGAATAAATTAATATATGGTGCACTATGCAAAAATTTCAGACGTGTAAGGTGCCTGTTCGGTATCATTCTTCTATTTGGAATCTTCCTGATGGATGGAGTTTTTGTGGTATCCATTAGATCTAACAGCCAAAAAATTTCATTATGATTTTCATAACTGCACATTAGACAGATCATGATGTTGAAAAATTTCTTCCTGAAGCATTATGGCTAGCATGCGAACAAAGGTTTCTTATCTCCACCTCGAATCTTTCATAGTGGCATACATATTTATAGGTGTATTTCACTCTGAATTATACATAATATATATTGATGTTCAAATGCTAAATCAGAATTGTATGTCATTTATGTGCTTCACATGAAAACTCATAATTGTCTCTCACCGTTAATCTTTTCAACGTTTTCCTTCCTGTTTTCTATCTTGTATCAGCAGAAGATTATTAAAATCTCATGAGGCCTAACTTATACAGAGATATTTGATGATTGTTTGAATCCGCTCTTCTATACACTATAAATAAGTTTTTCATTGAGAATTATACTTTTTTCATATATTTATATTTTCTTATTCTTCTTTCCTCAAAATATGCGGGCGCGGCAACGCACGCCTTCATGTTCTAGTATATATATATAGGACAACACTATTCTAATCCCAGGATTAGAATAGTTATTTGGATCACAACTTCTGTATATATAGGGCGCACGAGTATGTTCCCGAACTCCACGAACTGACAGGCACAGAAAATAAAAAAAGACATCCACGACGCCACGACCACAAACTTCCCCACCTCCTTCCCCCTGATCCCATCGCTGCCAATCACCCGCCCCACAGCCGATGACCCCGCGCGCCGCCGCCCCTCGGAACACCAGGCGCTGGAGACCTAGTGATGCCCACATGCCCCCACCCTCACCAACAGCCTCTGCCCCCATGTCTTCCCGACGTCGCCAACAGCCCCTGCCCCAGTGCGCCACCGCCGGCCATGGATCCCGCGTGCTGCCGACTGGCTCTGGATCCCGCACGATGCTGACGGCACACACCACCATCTCCCATTACTGCCTATTTACCATCCTCCCTCCTCAGCCCACCGTCTTCCCACCACCGCCGTGCAAACCACCACTGTCCGATCCACCAGCTCCATCGACCATCCACGGCCAAAGCCTAGCTCCGCCCCCTTCCGTCATGCCCCTACGCGCCGCCCCCGGTGATGAGGATACAGACCTAGGGTAGGGTCACAGGCCTGACCTATACGCCCTACCCAAGGTCACTACCCTAGAAGCAAAGAAGTCCAAGAGACAACAAGGAATACCTAGGGAAGGCGTCGAGTGCAATCCACTCAACCAACCATATCACTCTGGTATCCCTCTTACCTGATGTCACTCGACCATACAAGGAACAACTCGACCTACTAAAGACCAGGAGTCACTCAGCACTGCAATAGTCAGACGTTCACTCCGTAGTCTTTAAGATCATTAATAGCACTTATGGCTGTCATTATCAGTAACGCCCTGTCTTTATGTACATTGAACCCCTTGTAATGGAGGATGGCTAGGGTCCTGGCGCACTCTATATAAGCCACCCCCTCCTCTGGCACAAGGGTTCGCAGCCCCTGTAACACCACACACATATAATCTAGTCGACCGCCTCCGGGCACCGAGATGTAGGGCTTTTACTTCCACCGTGAAGGGCCTAAACTCGTAAATCCTGTGTGGACAACTTCACCATAGCTGAGATCTTGCCTCTCCATACCTACCCCCCTTTCTACTGTCAGTCTTAGGACCACGATAGTTGGCGCCCACCTTGGGGCAGGTGTCTTAGCGACTTGTTGGTGAAGTTGTGATTTTTTCCGATCCCTATCATCACGGTTTCCGGTGATGGATTGGCTGATGGCCGCGAGATCCGTCTCGGCACGCTCGTCTTTATCGCCGACGACTCCGCCTGGCTCCAGGAAGCTCCCCTTGACATCAAGGCGCTCCCCGTCCGTGGGGCGACGCACTTTCGTGCGTGCGTACGCGACGTCCTTTTATGGCAGCCGTCGACCCAGTATCGGTCGGCTCCCACGGTGTCTTGTCCCCCCGCTGTTTGCCATTGCAAGCGATCTGGTCGGTCGCGGCTTCAGCGGTGGGTGAAACATGCGGTGACTCGTCATTCGGCCACCCATCAAGTCGCGGCAATCGAGCCCGACGAAACTCTCTACGGCCTGTTCGACTGGCTCCATCGAGACCGCATCCGAGTGCGATAGCAGCGACCCTGCGGCTGAAGTTTTGATGGTCAATGGACCACGTAGTCCGCCTAGCTTAACCGCGACGACGGCGGTGATGGTGGCGGTGATCCGTCGCGCATTCATGAGGAGTACCGTCCCGAACCTCTCTCTTCACAGCAGAGAGAAGAACTTCGTCGCCGCAACATGGATGCACTCCACACGCCCATCATTGGAGAAACCCCCGAGGCTCGGGCCTTGAAAGAGGTGCGCCTGGCCAATTTGGCTGAGCGCACTCGACAGGAGAACCTACAACACGCACTTGACGAGCGTGCTCGAGATCGGATCCTTTAGTCCAGTTGAGGACAGCTTTTTCCGCCTCAATCTAAGGTATACCGCACTCCGATTCAAAATCTCATAGCTGCGGCCCGAATAGCAGAGTCAATTCAGCCTTCCCAGTCGGAGGCTGGCAGAGGTTTGATGCAGATCCGGGCCTTACTCCGGGCAGCAGGAGAACAGAACACAGTGGTGTCTCAGTCGCGGAATAGGATTCATAGCAGATCCGTGGTGGCGGATACAGTTTAGTCGGCCCACAGCCCAAGATCGCCCCTACGGCGTGAAGGTCGTGGGCATCGGCAGGATCAGTACAGGAACCATGGGCGGTATGATCACCGACTCGGCCGTGATGATCATCGTTGAGTGCCCACCCCTCCTCCGAGGAGCGGATCATATGTGCCTCGGCAATACAATGACATAAGCCTTCACAGTGGCGAGCGCAGAGTACCGGTCGACCCAAGAGAGCCAAGCTTTGATGCGAGATCTATTCTTGTTCAAGGT
The DNA here is from genome assembly GCF_018294505.1 of Triticum aestivum. Taxonomy (NCBI): domain Eukaryota; kingdom Viridiplantae; phylum Streptophyta; class Magnoliopsida; order Poales; family Poaceae; genus Triticum; species Triticum aestivum. The sequence goes on along the minus strand of NC_057804.1, from coordinate 202,417,988 downwards.
CTAGTCGACCGGAACAGAGCTTACAGGGAGGACCCGAACAAAGATCATTTGACTGGCAGCAGAGTTCATGTTTCGGGTTAATGTTTCAGCAGAGCCATCAGGGCTGCAGTGATTCCTCCCAGCTTTAGGTTGGTGACGGGAGTCAGCTAGTTCACGGGAGAGTCCAAGCCTGAAACTTGGCTTGAGGATTACCGAGTGGTTGTGCAGATTGGTGTTGGTAATGATGAAGTAGCCATGAAGCATCTTCCTCTGATGTTGGAAGGGTCAGCCAGAGCGTGGTTGACTCAGTTAGCTCTTGGCAGTATATTCAGTTGGGAGGAGCTTGCCTGAGTATTTGTCAGAACTTTTGAGGGTACTTGCAAGCGGCCATCAGGATTAACAGAATTGCAGCGTTGCATGCAAAAACCAAGTGAGACTCTAAGGGATTACATTCAGAGGTGTACCACTTTGCATCACACAATGGAAAATGTATCTGAGCACCAAGCAGTGTGTGCATTCAAGGAAGGCCTTAAATATCGAGAGCTGGTCCTGAAGTTCGCTCGGACTGGAGATATGTCCATGACTCGGATGATGGAAATAGCCACTCGGTACGCTAACATAGAAGAAGAAGATGGACTCCGCAGTGGAAAGAGTAAACCAGTCGGCCAGGACGCCGGTGGAGGCAATTCCAATCGGAAACAGAAACATAAGGCTGAACCTGCAGTGCCTGGTGAAATTGCGGCAGTAGTTCAAGGAAAGTTTAAAGGAAAACACAAGGGCCCCTGGACCCTTAAGAAGGTAAAAGATCAAGCGGGAAATGATGTGTTGGATTTACCATGCCACATTCATACGAAGAAGGATGAAGAGGGTAATCTGATTTATCCTAAGCACACCACTCGGCAATGTCGACTCCTGATCCAGCAATTCTGAGAGAAACAACCCAGTGAGAAGGAAAAGGAGTTGGAAAAGGACGAGGACGAAGAGGAAGAAGATGGTTATCCTAAGGTCAATTCCACCCTGGTGATTTTTGCTGATGTTGAGAGCAAAAGTCGATTGAAAGTTATCAACAGAGAGGTAAATATGGTTGTCCTGACAATGACGACCACATACCTGAAATGGTCACAAACAGCCATCACATTCGACCAGTCTGACCACTCTTGGGAGGCAAGCGTTGGTGGTCGACCCAGTTGTTGAAGGCACTCGACTGACCAAAGTGCTAATGGATGGTGGTAGTGGCCTGAATATCCTTTATGCTAAAACCTTAAAAGGGATGGGCATTCCGATGTCCAAGCTTAGCGAAAGCAATATGAGTTTTCATGGCGTTATCCCTGGAAAGAAAGCCGAATCACTTGGCCAGGTCACCCTTGACGTGGTTTTCGGTGATTCCAAGAATTACCATAAGGAAAAGTTGACATTTGAAGTAGTGGATTTCCAGAGTGCTTATCATGATATTCTGGGTAGGCCTACTTATGCACGTTTTATGGCTCGGCCATGTTATGTCTACCTCAAACTGGAGATGCCTGGCCCCAGAGGTGTGATCACAGTCACTGGCAATCGGCAGAAGGCAGAAGAATGCTTCTAGAAGGGTTCTAAAATTGCCGATGCACAAATGGCAGCAGTTGAATTACAAGAGTATCAGAAAAATGCAGATCCGAGTGATTTGTTGTGAGCCAAGAAGCCTCCCACAGATTCTGCATTTCAGTCGTTTGGAGAAACGAAGCCGATTCATATTCACTCGACTGATCCCAATGCTGCACCGACTCGTATCTCAACAACACTCGACAGCAAATAGGAAGAAGCGCTCATCCAGTTCCTCCGTGAGAACTGGGACATCTTTGCATGGAAACCTACTGACATGCCGGGTGTACCCAGGGGACTGGCTTCCACCGTTTGCGTGTCGATCTGAAGGCAAAACCTATCAAAGAGCATCTTCGACGGTCCGCCGTGCAGAAGAGAAAGGCAATTGGTGAGGAAGTGGCTCGGCTCCTAGCAGCGGAGTTCATCTGAGAGATCTACGACTCTGAGTGGCTTGCCAATGTAGTCATGGTCCGTAAGAAGGACGATTCACTTCGTATGTGCATCGATTTCAAGCATATGAATCGGGCCTGCCCGAAAGATCATTTCCCTCTCCCCCGCATCGATCAGATTGTCGATTCGACTGCAGGGTGAGAGCGCTTGTCTTTTCTAGATGCATATTCCGGGTATCATCAGATCTGACTGTATGGTCCCGATGAAATAAAAACGACTTTCGTCACCCCATTCAGGTGCTTTTGTTATGTCACCATGACATTTGGTCTCAAAAAATTCTGGCGCCACATTCATGAGGATGATTCAGAAGTGCCTGCTCACTCAAATCAGTCGGAACGTGGAAGCATATATGGATGACATTGTGGTGAAGTCGCGTAAGGGTTCCGACCTGCTGACCGACCTTGCAGAAACCTTTGCCAACCTAGGAAGGTATGATATCAAGCTTAATCCGTTGAAGTGCACATTCGGAGTCCCAGGTGGAAAGCTACTCAGTTTCCTCATTTCCGAACGAGGGATCGACGCAAACCCAGAGAAAGTCGGTGCTATCCTCCGAATGAAACACCCTGTGCATGTGCATGATGTTTAGAAGCTTACTGGTTGTTTGGCAGCCTTGAGTCGATTCATTTCTTGTCTCGGTGAAAAGGCCTTACCTCTTTACCGATTGATGAAGAAATCTGATAAATTCGAGTGGACTGATGAAGCTGATGCAGCATTTGCAGAGCTCAAAGCCCTGCTTTCCACCCAACCGGTGCTTGCTGCACCAATCAATAAAGAGCCTCTACTGCTTTACATTGCGGCCACTGGACAAGTTGTCAGTACAGTACTCATGGTCGAGCGGGAAGAAGAAGGAAAAGCCTATAAAGTTCAGCGCCTAGTTTATTATCTTTGTGAAGTTTTGACTCCATCTAAGCAAAGATATCCGCATTATCAGAAGCTTGTTTATGGAATCTACATGACCATGAAGAAAGTTGCACACTATTTCCCTGATCACTCCATTACAGTCGTCAGCAACGCACCATTATCTGAAATTCTGAACAACAGAGATGCAACTGGTCGAGTAGTAAAATGGGCGATTGAACTCCTTCCATTGGATATCAAGTTTGAGGCAAAGAAAGCTATCAAGACCCAAGCAATTGCAGATTTCCTTGCTGAGTGGATTGAGCAGCAACTGTTGACTCAAGTTCACTCGGAGCATTGGACCATGTTCTTCGATGGCTTCAAGATCCTGAATGGTTCCGGTGCTGGGGTAGTATTGGTATCCCCCTGTGGGGACAAGCTCAGCTATGTTCTCCAGATTCATTTTGATTCCTCCAACAATGAAGCTGAATATGAGGCACTTTTATACGGGTTGCGTATGTCCATTTCACTCGGCATCCGTCGCCTCATGGTCTACGGTGACTCAGATTTGGTGGTTAATCAAGTAATAAAAGAGTGGGATGTCAGGAGCCCGGGTATGACTAGTTATTGCAACACAGTAAGAAAGTTAGAAAAGAAGTTTGGGGGGTTGGAGCTTCACCATATACCCCGATTGAAAACTCAAGCTGTAGATGAATTGGCAAAGATAGGATCCAAGAGAGAGACCATTCCGAGCAATGTGTTTTTGGAACATATTCACTCACCTTCAGTTCAGGAAGATCCTTTCACTAAAGAGCCCCCACAGCCTAAGAGTACCACAGATCCGACTGAAGTCGAAGTCCCAGCCGTGGTCGACTTGATTATGGAGGTTTTGGCCGTCACTCCCGACAGGACAGTGCCATACATTGCATACATTCTTAGGAAAGAACTTCCAGAGGATGAAGAAGAGGCTCGAAAGATCCTCCGGCGATCCAAAGCGTTTACTATGATAAGAGGATAGTTGTTCAGAGAAAGTGTAACTGGAGTCAGCCAGAAATGCATCACGCCACAAGAAGGCCGAATGATCCTCAATGATATTCACTCGGGGACCTGTGGTCACCATGCGTCCTCTCGGACCATCGTGACCAAAGCATACTGAGCCGGATTTTACTAGCCACATGCCAACGAGATGGCGAAAGAAATAGTAGACAAATGTGAAGGCTGTCAGTTTTACTCCAACATGTCCCATAAACCCGCATCAGCTCTGAAGACTATTCCACTCGTCTGGCCTTTTGCTATCTAGGGATTAGATATGGTTGGACCTCTGAGGACTGGCAGAAGTGGCTTTACCCATGTGCTCGTAGCAGTCGACAAGTTCACCAAATGGATTGAAGCCAAGCCCATCAAAAAGCTTGAAGTGAGTACAACTGTTAGTTTCATCAGAGAATTGACATTTAGATATGGTGTTCCGCACAGCATCATCACTTATAATGGGTCGAACTTCAATTCTGACGAGTTCAGAGCCTTTTGTGCTTCCCAAGGCACTAGGGTCGACTATGCTTCAGTCGCCCATCCTTAGTTGAATGGTCAGGCTGAAAGAGCAAATGGATTGATTCTCAAAGGACTGAAACCCTGATTGATGTGTGACCTCAAGCATGCAGCAGGCGCCTGGGTCGATGAACTTCCACCAGTACTTTGGGGATTGAGGGCAACTCCTAATCGGTCGACTGGCCGAACTCCATTCTTCTTAGTCTATGGAGCTGAAGCTGTACTCCCGAGTGATTTGCTTCACAATGCACCCCGAGTCGAACTTTTCTCAGAAGAAGAAGCAGAACAGGCTCGACAAGATGCAGTTGATCTCCTAAAAGAGGAAAGAGAGATGGCCTTGATCCGGTCGACCATCTATCCGCAAGACTTGCGTCGATTCCACGCCAGAAATGTGAGGGGTTGGGCCTTTTAGGAGGGAGACTTGGTTTTTCGGGTGGACCAGCAGAAACCACACAAGCTCGCCCCTGCTTGGGAAGGCCCCTTCATTGCCACCAAAGTGCTCCACAATGGAGCATACCGTCTTTAGGACGTCGAGCACAATAAAGACGAGCCACACGCTTGGAATGCGGAGCTGCTCCGCCCCTTTTACACTTAAGCATTCAGACTGTTAAGATGTAATATGAGATACCTTCTAGTTTGATTATAAAATATTTTACAGTCTCCTGAATGATTGTTGTTCCTTTTTTTACATATTCTAAATCCCCCAGTGGGTTCCTTAGCTGCGAATCCGTTTCGCCTAAGTTTAAAAACAAAATCCTACTAAGTGGTGAGCAAGCCTCCCACTCGGGGGCTTAGCTGCAAATCCATTTCGCCTAAGTTGAAAAACAAAATCCTACCGAGTGGTGAGCAAGCCTCTCACTCGGGGACTTAGCTGCAGTCCAGTACTCGCCTAAGTTTGAAAAATCCTACCGAGTGGTGAGCAATCCTCTCACTCGGGGGGTTAGCTGCAGCCCAGTACTCGCCTAAGTTTGAAAA
>NC_057804.1:202406896-202411756 GCF_018294505.1 Triticum aestivum | reverse complement strand
AAAAATCCTACCGAGTGGTGAGCAATCCTCTCTCTCGGAGGCTTAGCTGCGGTCCAGTACTCGCCTAAGTTTGAAAAATCCTACCGAGTGGTGAGCAACCCTCTCACTCGGGGGCTTAGCTGCAGTCCAGTACTCGCCTAGGTTTGAAAAATCCTATCGAGTGGTGAGAAATCCTCTCACTCGGAGGCTTAGCTGCAGTCCAGTACTCGCCTAAGTTTGAAAATACATTTCGAGTGAAAACCGATCTTCTCGCTCGGAGACTTAGCCATACGCTCCATCCCGATCCACAAGGACGGTGAGGTGCAGGTCGACTATGACCTCCTCTTCAGAGCTATGCCGTCAAGAAGAAGGACGAGATTGAGCGTGTTGCCAAGGAGAACCGCTTTGAGGAATGTCAAGACCATCGCTGAGTGCCTCGCTGATGAGCTGATCAATGCTGCCAAGGGTTCATCCAACAGCTGATGCCAAGGCAAACCACTTTCAGGAACGTTATGACCATTGCTGAGTGCCTCGCTGATGAGCTGATCAATGCTGCCAAGGTCTTATCCAACAGTCGCTCCAACCCAACCCGCAAGGACGACGAGGTACATGTCGACTGCATCAAAAGTACAAGAACTAATCCGAGTGAAGAACAAGTTCCACTTGAAGTCAAACACAACATATTCAAAGATAAACCAAGTTTAGATAAATCCAAAGTTTCCAGACCACGGATTAAAGTGCTCGGGCATCAGGCTCGAAGGAGTTTCATCGATTACAAAATCACTCGGCATTCCGAGGCAAATATAGGTGAAGCATAATGTTTTTCGGTCACTCATCAGGGGAAGGGCTGGCTGGATCACAAAAGCTGTCAAGGTCAATGCTATCTGCAATACGAAGGGCAGCCTCAAGGAAGGTGTCCATGAAGGACTGGAAGGTGTGCTTCTTAGTATTCACAACCTTGAGGGCCACCAGCTTGTCTTCTCTGGCGTCTTTGCAGTGCACTTGGACCAATGACAGGGCAACAAGCGCCACAACGAGCAGATGATTTCTTCCATTCCTGCACTCGGCCAGGGATCTGATTTAGTCGAGTCATCAGCGACTCGAGATCTTGTGAAAGTTCCGCTCGAGGCCAGAGTTCGGCATCAACCCGAGTCATTGCCGCCTTCAGTCGAGCCAGATAAGCAACAACACTGTCCATGCGTGATTCCAACCACAGCAAGTTCATCGCAATGTCATCTTTCATAGGACAATTGATGGGGTCGAGACCCGTCTCGACCCGCCCAGTCTCAGCCTCAAAGTCCTGGCAAAGTTCTACACAATCAGGAAAAATAGTGAGTCGACAATATAACAAGACATTCCAATCGACGGCAACTAACCAGTCGAACAATGATACCTTCAAGCTTCAAGACCAGTTTTGCAGCAAGTTGTCCTAGATAGGACTCCAGCTCGCCCGTCTTGGCTTTGAGACTTCCGACTTCATTGGTCAGGTTCTCCTTGTCCTTCTTTAGTTGCTCAACTTCCCGATTGGCTTCTGAGATGGCAGTCTTCAGCTTCGAGTTCTCCTCTTCCAACTTGCCGACCGAAGCCAGCTTCTTGTCCACAAGCGCTGTCTTCTCTCGTGCCTCCTTCTGAACAGCAGCAAGATCCAGATCCTTCTTCTCCAGAGCTTCCTTCATTTTCTCTAAAGAAACAACACTCTTCAAACGAGCTTGAAGCTGGCGGTTTTCACTATGCACATCTGTTCGTGTGAAGTCACTCGGTTCAAAGAGACTGAAAGAAAAAACACGGAAAGGCGCGAGCCACGAGGTGGATAGGTGTCCATTGGTTACCTCCCATGATGGTTGTTTCTTCTTGAGCAGTCTTGAGGTTCTTCTTTGCCAGTTCAAGATCAATACCGAGGCTGATTTGCTTCTTGTTCAACTCAGAAAGTTGAGCCCCAAGATCACAAGACCTCTGCTGTCAGCGAGAGAGATATATCAGTCGACAGAAACAAAAGACAATGACAGTGAAAGTTACACTAAGACTACTGCCGAATCAAACATTCAACATTAGTCTCGGGGACTACACCCAGTGGGTGCACTTAGTGTGCCCCCACTGGTTTAGATCAACACTCAACATGGTTTGCCCAACGTGAGTCAAAAAAAAGTAGATTCTCAGACCTCAGCCGGCTGCCAGCAGTCGACCGTGGTCTTGGGGACTACACCCAGTGGGTGCACTCTGCGTGCCCCCACTGGTTCGGACAAAACACTCGACTCAGCATGAGTCGAGTGGAGTGGAAGACCTCTAAAACTCTAAAGCAGGCACACCCTAGTGGGTGATCGGATATGAAACATAGACCCATGATAGTAGGTCCACATATGGGCAGCGTTCAAAAGTTAAGTCGGGAGATAACTGACCTTAACACTGGTCTGCAGAGCGATGCTCGCATTGTAGGCCACCTGAGTGGCCTCGTGCATCACCTTCACCTGCTCCATAACAAGATTCACCCAGCGAAGAGCCTCTCTAGCAGCACTTGGCGAGTCATCTGGAGTTTGGTATGCAGCAAAAAGTGATGGCTCCAAGGCAGCCGAAGCAACCACTGGGTCGGATACGTGGAGTTGCACTGGAGCACCAGGAGCCGGAGCAGTCGACCCTGACGGACGATCAGTCATCAGCGGGTCGGCGAATGTGACGTTGGGCTGAACCAGATCTCCGGATCGCTCGACCACCGCCTCAAGTACCGGCGTCGACTGAGGGGCTTGAACTTCAAGCCCTCTCCCGCTCGAGCCCTTGCCTCTCCTCCTCCTCTCCTTCAGAGGCACTTCTTCTTCTTCATCATCACGAAGCACGAAAATGTCTCTAGGAGCTGCAGCAAAAAGAAAAACAACAGAGATTCAATTAACCGACAACTCAATCGATGAAATAAGTTTTGGTCAAGCGGACTTACCAGCTCGGGAGGTGGCCCTGTCATCGGTTTCCTGATCTCCTGGAGCCTTGTCAACATCTATCGGCGTTCTGGGAACGGGGGTCCCCAGACTTGCCTGCCTGCGGCCTGTGGCATGGCTCAAGTGGGGGCCCAATGCAGCCCAGCTTCATCAGCTCAAGCTCAAAACCCTCGCGAGGGGCCAAGCCTCACGGGGCGGACGACAGGAAGCTTCCTCAGGAGCAGCCTCCTCAGGCAGGCTCGCGAGGAGGCGAAGAGATCAAGGCAGGGCACCTCCCGAGGAGCCCGTGACGCAAGCCATGACGATCGAGGCCAGGCGGGCGCCAGGCAGGCACCGGCTTGCGCGGTGTCCTTGTTTCCCTTTCTGTGCAAAGGGGGCAAGCACAGGCCAAGGCATCAGGCAAAGGTTACCATTTCGGTGCAACAATACCAGGACCGGTAGGACGGCAGGATGGAGGTCATCGTGGAGCCCAGAGCGGCGTCATCGTCAGAACCTTTGGCATCCAAAGACCAACTTTAGTCAGGATAAGTGTACCAGATGTTCCCCTTCAAAATGGCCAATGGTTGGCGCCCTTCCCGCTCATTATTTGGGAAGAGGCCCAGGGCCTCACTCTATAAATAGGACTAGCCACCACGGGGTAGAGGCATCGAGAAACAGATTGATCAGAGAGAGAGAGAAGCGACTGAACTCACCCAAGCAGTTCATCGCACCAGCTCAAGAACAACCCCTCGCGAGGCTATCCTCCCTTTGTACTGTTTACCATCAGCCCCTGAGGCAATCCACCACACCACACACTGGAGTAGGGTATTACACCACAATGGTGGCCTGAACCAGTATAAATCTCATGTCCTTTGTGTGTTCATCTTTCTTGCTTAGATCCTTGCGAGACTTCGAGACATGAGCTGGTAGGGGAGAGATCTTCCTGCACACCCCAGTGTTCAAACCTCAAGGGTCTGCCGGAACCCGAAATCCGACATTTGGCGCACCAGGTAGGGGTGCGCCGGAATCTTTCTTCCGCTGGTCATGTCTGATCTTCCGTCGTGTCCATGGCTAACACTCGCCGAGCTCGCGCCGAGCGTCAGGCTGATCTCGCCACCCGCGTCGCCCAGACGGCGCCCGTCAGCGGACGCCGCCGTCGTCTCCACCGCCTGCTGCCAACCCCGCCACCAGCCCGGCGGGGAACGAGCAGCAGGCCTTTCTTTCTTGTGTGGGGTTTAAACATTTCCGGATTGGACCGAGTCTTGCCAAGCGGCCTTGGTTTACTACCGGTAGACCGCCTGTCAAGTTTCGGGTCATTTGGACTTCGTTTGATACTCCAACGGTTAACCGAGGGACCGAAAAGGCCTCGTGTGTGTTGCAGCCCAACACCCTGCAAATTTGGCCCAAAACCCACCAAACTCTGCTCCATGTCCTAGAGCGTTCGATCACGATCGTGTGGGCGAAAACCGCACCTCATTTGGACTCTCCTAGCTCCCTCTATGCCTATATATACACCCCTCCGTTTTCGGATCTCTCCCTCTCCCCGAAACCCTAAAAAAAAATCATCCTCGCCAGATCCGCCGCCGACGGACGTGTCCGGGCGAGCCGGACAACGTCCGCCGCCGCGCCCAGCCAGCCGCCAGCCGCCATGTGGCCCTCCTGCCACCGCGCCCGCGCCCACATCGCCGGCCCGCGAGGGCCCGGGGCCGGCCCTCCCCGCCGACCGCTCGGGCCAGAGGCGCCCGCGCGCCGCCGCCCTTCTTCTCCTCCTCCGGCCGCTGCCCCGCCGCCGTTCGTCGCCTCGCCGGGCCGCCGCAAGCCGGCCGCCGCCGCCCGCTACCGGCCGGCGCCGCCCCGGACGCCGCCGCCCGCGGTCGCCGCCTCCTCCTCCGGCGTCGCCCCGGCCTCTCCCCGCCGCCTCGCCGGACTCCCCTCCTCCACCGGCTCCGGCGACGAGCTCCTCCGGCGAGCTCGAGCT
>NC_057804.1:202397289-202406841 GCF_018294505.1 Triticum aestivum | reverse complement strand
CGCTGCCCCGCCGCCGTTCGTCGCCTCGCCGGGCCGCCGCAAGCCGGCCGCCGCCGCCCGCTACCGGCCGCCGCCGCCCGCGGTCGCCGCCTCCTCCTCCGGCGTCGCCCCGGCCTCTCCCCGCCAACTCGCCGGACTCCCCTCCTCCACCGGCTCCGGCGACGAGCTCCTCCGGCGAGCTCGAGCTCTGCCGCCGCCGCTGCCTCGGCTTCCGCGCCGCGATCCCGATCTGGATCCGGTCGCGTGAACAGTAAACCCTAACCCCGATTTTTTTTGCTAAGTCCTGAAAATTTTGATCCATGTTGCTCTGTTCGAGGTCCCGTAACTTTGCAACCGTAGATCCGTTTTAGGCGTATGATATATCAAAATCTTCGACTCGACATGTACATCATTTCATTCCATTGCATCGTTTGCATTTGAGGTCATCTTGATATCCAAAATGCTGTTAGAATGAGGCTTCGTGAGTTAGATTGCAGAACCGTTAGTTCATCATGCACTTTTGTCATTTTTTGCTATATTTAATTCGTGCATGATATGCCTGTGCCCCTTTGGGATGTATTGTGAAGCATTTTGTCTTCTTTCCAGAGGTGCCACCCATGCATTTTTAGGATGTGTGTGTTGTCTTGTGCAAGCTTGCGAAGAGAGGTACCTGAGATTGCAGATTTCAGGGACTTAGTGATTTTCACTAAGTCTGGGATATTTTAGTTCATGATGCTATATATCCAGCTTGTTTCCTAGTGATCCGCGCCTCTTTTGAGGATGATCAGTAAGGGAGTTTTTATATCTAAGTTATGCTCTATCCATCCATGTCTTTGTTTGCATTTGTGGAGTGCTCTAGGTTGACTCAATCGAGCTCAACTTTTGCTTCGTTGTTAATCTGGGCAGATCGTCAACTTGTTTGCGATTTCGCCGATGCTACCGTTAGTGTTCCATGCATGCTATGCCTTCGTTCTTGCCATGTGTAGCTAGCACTTTGTGCCTTCTTGCTGGTTATATGCTTTCCTTGCCATGACTTGCACCGTAGTGAGTGCATCGAACTCGTTTACATGCCTTCGTGAGTTAAATTTCAGCATGTCTCAGTTTTCACTAAGTCTGAAAACTGATTGTGTTCGAGCGATGTTCGTGAGCTCGGTAGAGTATTTTGTGAACCCTTTTGGCCCCAGGTCACTTTGGGTGTTTTATTAAGCTTGTTGAGTAGCTCCATGCCATGTTCTTACTTGTCATGTTCAGGTTTTCTATCATGTTGTTTTGCTGCTCCGAAGAGAGCATCGTGATCTGAAATTTCAGACTAGTGTTAATTTCACTAAGTCTGAAATCTGTTTTGCATTTGCGTTTTAGCCATGCTTGTTTGAACCTCTTAATGGATGAATTTGCCTATGGCTCAGTGCTAGTGTTTTGTCTACCATCTTGTGTACATCACTGCCATGTATTTTGTTTTCATGTTTGGTGGCTGTAGCATGTTCATTTCGTTGCATTTAGATGCCTACTTGCTGTAAATCGCAGACCGGTGTCATATCTTAAAACGCTCGCCATTTCCAAACCGTAACTCCGATTCCAATGATCTTTATATCGTTTTCAAGCGATTTCATCCCCTCTATCCATTGGCACACTTGGTTTTCCAAGTTGATGCCAGGTTCATGCATTTCCTATCATATCTTGCATTTTGCATCCCGCATCGCATCCCGCATAGCATATCGTCAGTTCATCATATTGCTTGGTCTTGCCCGTGGTTGATTGTATCCTTGTTGCTTGTTTGTCTTGTTGGGTAGAGCCGGGAGACGAGTTCGCTACCGAGGAGCCCGCTGAGTTTGCTTGTGAGGATCCAGTCAACTCTGACAACTGTGCAGGCAAGATGATCATACCCTCGAAATCACTACTATCTTTGCTATGCTAGTTTGCTCGCTCTTTTGCTTTGCCAATGCTACGATGCCTACCATTTGCTTGTCAGCCTCCCAATTGCCATGTTGAACCTCTAACCCACCATTGTCCTAGCAAACCATTGATTGGCTATGTTACCGCCTTGCTCAACCCTTCTTATAGCGTTGTTAGTTGCAGGTGAAGATTGGAGCCGTTCCTTGTTGGAACATTTATTTACTTGTTGGGATATCATTATATTGCTATGTTATCTTAATGCATCTATATACTTGGTAAAGGGTGGAAGGCTCGGCCTCTCGCCTAGTGTTTTGTTCCACTCTTGCCGCCCTAGTTTCCGTCATATCGGTGTTATGTTCCCGGATTGTGCGTCCCTTACGCGGTTGGGCTATAATGGGAACCCCTTGATAGTTCGCCTTGATTAAAGATTTTCCAGCAATGCCCAACATTGGTTTTACCATTTGCCACCTAGCCTCTTTTCCCCTTGGGTTTCCGGATCCCGAGGGTCATCTTATTTTAACCCCCCCGGGCCAGTGCTCCTCTGAGTGTTGGTCCGAACCAGGCAGCCTGCGGGGCCACCTCGGGGAAACTTGAGGTTTGGTTTTACTCGTAGCTTGACCTATCTGAGCGTGCCCTGAGAAAGAGATATGTGCAGCTCCTATCGGGATTTGTCGGCACATTCGGGCGGTGTTGCTGGACTTGTTTTAACCTGTCGAATCATCTTGTTGTACCGAGATACCGAGTCTGATCGGTGTGTCTTGGGTGGAGGTCTATTCCTTCGTTGACCGTGAGAGCTTGTTATGGGCTAAGTTGGGACCCCCCTGCAGGGATTGATCTTTCGAAAGCCGTGCCCGCGGTTATGGGCAGATGGGAATTTGTTAAGGTCCGGTTGTAGATCACTTGAACTAAACTTAATTAAAATGAATCAACCGTGTGTGTTACCGTGATGGCCCCTTCTCGGCGGAGTCCGGGAAGTGGACACGGTGTTGGAGTTATGCTTGCGCAGGATGTTCCTTTAGCTTCTCGCTCGTGCTTCGCCTTCTCTTCTCGCTCTCTCTTGCGTATAAGTTAGCCACCACATATGCTAGTCGCTTGCTGCAGCTCCACATATATTTGCCTTATCCATTCCTATGAGCTTAAATAGTCTTGATCGCGTGGGTGTGAGATTGCTGAGTCCCTGTGGCTCACAGATACTACAACTCCAGATGCAGGTCCAGGTGATTCTGCTCCAGTTGACGATTACGAGCTTCAGTGGGAGTTCGACGAGGACTCCCAGCGATACTACATGTCCTTTCCAGATGATCAGTAGTGGTGCCTAGTTGGGGTTGTCGATTCAGGACCTTGTCGCATGTTGGTGTCTTTTCTATTTTGGCGCCGTAGTCGGGCCATGAGTGCTTGTTTGATGGATGTTATTTATGTACTCTGATGTGACGTGGCGAGTGTAAGCCAACTATGTTATCTCCCCCTTTTATTATATATTACATGGGATGTTGTAATGATTGCCTGACTTGCGACATTGCTTTCAATGCGGTTATGTCTCTAAGTCGTGCCTCGACACGTGGGAGCTATAGCCGCATCGAGGGCGTTACAAGTTGGTAATCAGAGCCTTCCCCGACCTTAGGAGCCCCATTGCTTGATCGTTTTTAGCAGCCGAGTTGTGTCTAGAAAAATGTTTTGAGTCCTTAGGGATTATATATCGGAGAGCTTAGGAATTCTTTTTACTTCCCAGTCTCCTCATCGCTCTGGTAAGGCATCCTGGCGTAGAGTTTTGACTCTTCTCTTCTCAAATTTCACTAAAATTTTTTTTTTAGGATCACGCGAGTATCTTGGTTTTGTTCCGATGGTTTTGTGACGAGAACATTGTTCTTGGTGCCTCCTGTCTTTAGGGGTTGTGGCAGTGTCCCGGGGAGTTGAGCTCCGAGGTGTTGTCGTCACAATTTCATCGTTGCAATTCTGGTATACTTGAGATATGTTCGCCGACATCGAAAATCTCTTTTATGCAGTTCGTTGGTGAGATAACCTCGACGCCACCCAGTACTGGGGCGGGAGTTCGGGAGTATCGCCATAACTTGTATAACGGATGCTTTTCGAAGGTTGAGGTAGATGGTTTCCGAAGTTTTCCTGGTTATGTGTTGAAGGATGGATACAGCTGGATGTAGGATTTGTTAGTTTGGGTGAGATATTGTGCTTCCCCTGTATCCCCAACACCTGATTGCATAACCGGAAAGGTTCGGGAGTTTCATAGGTGGGAATTCTAGTAGCTCTAGTTCTTCTTCCACGGATATTGGTTTGAGATTGGGATTTCTTACCGATTATTCGTTCTTGATCCGTACCTTGTTGATTTATTTCTCTACCTTAATTCTTCGTGGCTTCGCAATTTATGGATATGTGATCATTTGAAGAGGAATGCATTCGTTCATTTTGTTCGGATGTGAAGACTATATGTTGCAATTTTCATTACGTTGGATTCAGCTTCTATATTGTTGTCTATCTATGTGCTAATGGTGGTCAACCTGTTCAGGATGGCTCCTCCAACGCGCACGACTCCGAATCCTAATCCGCCTCCACCTCCGCCTCCTCCGGAAGCATGGCAAGCTGTGATGGCCGCTACTAATGCAAACACACAGTTGATCATGCAAATCCTTCAAGAGCGCAATCAAGGCAGTCAAGGGAATCAAGGCCATAATCTGCACCACTTTGCTACTCTGAACCAGTTCCTTGCTAATGGCCCAAAGACGTTCAGCGGTTGTGTTGAGGCTACCGATGCTGACGATTGGTTAGTGGATCTGGGCAAGCATTTTGAATGCAGCAACGTCAGGCCTGAAGATTTCGTCAAGTTCGCTTCTTTCCAGCTCAAAGATCAGGCTGCAGAGTGGTTCCAGCAGTACAAGGATTCCAGAGGTGGACGTGTTATCACTTGGGATGATTTCCGTCAAGATTTCCGCGCTCATCACATCCCTCAAAGTGTGGTTGAGAGTAAGCGTCAGGAATTCTGCAATCTGAAGCAAGGCTCTTTGTCTGTCTATGACTACAACAAGTTGTTCCAGAAGCTCGCCCGTTTTGCCAAGCAGGATGTTCCTGATGAGAAGAGCATGATCTATCAATTCAGGGGTGGTCTTCGTGAGGAAATTCAGCTCGCTCTTGTCCTCTTTGAGCCGTTGAGATACGATGAGTTCTACAACATGGCACTGAAGCAAGAGGCTGCTCAAATGAGATGTGATGCTTCCAGGAAGCGTGCCAGAGATGTTACTCCATCTTCCTCTACTCAAGTGGTCAAGCAGCAGAAGTATTGGCTTCCTCCTCCTCCGTTCCGTCAGCCGTATCAGCAGAAGAGCAAAGGTGGCAGTGGTTTCTCCCACCCACCCAACCCAGGCTTTCAGAACAAGGCTTCGTCTCAAGCTCCAAGACCGAGTGCTCCGTATCACCGTCCGCTTTTAGAGGTCACGTGCAACAAGTGCCAACAGAAGGGTCACTATGCCAACAAGTGTACCAACCAGAGGCGTCTTCCTCCTCCTCCTCCTGTCAGATCGGCAAGTACAGCTGTGGTCAAGCACAATCCCAAGCACACCAAGGTCAATATGCTGAATGCAGCTCAGGCTGAGGATTCTTCAGATGTCATTATGGGTAACCTTCCTATTAATGATATTCCTGCAAAAGTTCTTTTTGACACGGGTGCATCGCATTGTTTCATGTCAAAGCCATTTTTTACCAAGCATGAGTTCGTTTCTTCTCTTTTGGGTAAACATATGGATATCATTTCTCCTGGCAAACGTTTGAGCGCAAGTCTGGAGGTGCCAGATGTCGCTATCACGATGGGCGATTTCAAGTTTCTTGCTTCTCCTATGGTTCTTGGTAACTCCGATATCGATCTTATTCTCGGGATGGACTGGCTCTCTAAGCATAAAGCTCAGCTTCATTGTGCAGCCAGGCAGATTCAACTGACTCATTCGTCTGAGGATGTCATTGTCTTTGCCGCTCGAGATAATTCCATCCGGTTGTTTTCTCTCAATGAGAAGGGTGAATTGGATGCTATCTCTCAAATTCCTGTCGTTTGCGAATATCAAGACGTCTTTCCAGAAGAGCTCCCAGGAATGCCTCCGCACCGGCCAGTTGAATTCGTTATTGAACTTGAGCCTGGCACGGAACCTGTGTGCAAACGTCCTTACAAGCTCGGCCCCGAAGAGTTGAAGGAGCTGAAGAAACAACTCGATGAGCAAGAAATATTGGGTCTCATTCGGCCTAGTACTTCTCCGTGGGGTTGTGGTGTTCTTTTTGTGAAGAAGAAGGATGGATCGAGTCGACTTTGTGTTGATTACCGTCCAGTAAACAAGAAGACCATCAAGAACAAATACCCACTTCCCAACATCAATGAGCTGTTCGAACAACTCAAGGATGCTCAAGTATTCTCCAAGCTTGATCTCCGTATGGGTTATCATCAGATTCGTATTCGTGAGCAAGATATTCCCAAGACGGCGTTCAGAACAAGTTTTGGTTCATATGAATACACCGTCATGTCTTTTGGCCTCGCTAACGCTCCTCCGACGTTCTCTCGCATGATGAACTTCATCTTCAACCCCTACACCAATGAATTCGTTCTGGTCTATCTCGACGACATTCTGGTTTTCTCGAAGAACAAGAAAGATCATGCCAAGCACTTGCGTTTGGTTCTTGACAAGCTCAGAGAACATCAGTTCTACGCCAAGTTCTCCAAGTGTGAATTTTGGCTCGATGAGGTTCTTTATCTTGGTCATATCATCTCTGCCAAGGGCATTTCCGTGAATCCTGAGAAGGTGTCCGCAATTGTGAATTGGGAACCTCCTCAGAACGTGAAGCAACTCCACAGTTTCCTCGGTCTCGCAAGCTATTGCAGAAGATTCGTTGAAAACTTTTCTAAGATCGCCAAGCCTCTCTCAAATCTTCTTCAGAAGCACGTCAAGTACGTTTGGTCTCCGGAGTGTGATATTGCTTTCAACACTTTGAAAGAGAAATTGGTCACTGCTCCAGTTCTGACTCCGCCTGATGAAACCAAGCCGTACGAGGTCTTTTGTGATGCCTCTCTCCAAGGTCTCGGTGCTGTACTGATGCAAGAGAAGAAAGTTGTTGCTTATACCTCTCGCCAGTTGAAACCTAATGAGAAGAACTACCCCACTCATGATCTCGAGTTGGCGGCAGTTGTACACGCTTTGTTGACTTGGAGACATCTTCTATTGGGAAGGAAAGTGGATATTTTCACTGATCACAAGAGTCTCAAGTACATCTTCACTCAGCCTAATCTCAACCTCAGGCAGACTCGATGGGTCGAAATGATTCAAGAGTACAATCCGAGTATCGAGTATACTCCAGGCAAGGCTAATGTGATTGCTGACGCTTTGAGCAGAAAAGCATATTGCAACAGTCTGATTCTCAAGCCTTATCAACCCGAGCTTTGTGAAGCTTTCCGTAAACTGAATCTGCAAGTTGTTCCTCAAGGTTTCCTCTCTAACCTTCAAGTCTCTCCTACCTTAGAAGACCAGATTCGCCAAGCCCAACTTCTTGATGCTATGGTAAAGAAGGTGAAGATTGGTATTGCAAAGAGTCAGTCCAAGTACAAGTGCTACCGACTTGATGACAAGGACACTCTCTTCTTCGAGGATCGAATTGTTGTGCCCAAAGGTGAACTCCGTAAGGTGATCATGAACGAGGCTCACAACTCTCTCCTCTCCATCCACCCTGGTAGTACGAAGATGTATCAGGACCTCAAGCAAGCTTATTGGTGGACTCGAATGAAGCGCGAGATCGCTCAATTCGTGAACGAATGTGATGTCTGCAGAAGAGTGAAGGCAGAACACCAAAGGCCAGCTGGTCTCCTCCAACCTCTTGCCATTCCAGAATGGAAGTTTGACCACATTGAAATGGACTTCGTGACTGGGTTTCCAAAGTCCAAGCGTGGCAATGATGCTATATTTGTCGTCATCGACAAGCTCACCAAAGTGGCTCATTTTCTGCCTATCAAAGAGTCAATCACTGCAGCTCAATTGGCGGAACTCTATACCTCTCGCATTGTCTCTCTGCACGGTATTCCTCAAGTGATATCTTCAGACCGTGGCAGCATCTTTACCTCCAAGTTTTGGGATTCTTTTCAGAAGGCCATGGGCACCAACATCCGCTTCAGCACAGCTTTCCATCCTCAAACAAGCGGTCAAGTCGAGCGTGTCAACCAAATTCTTGAAGATATGCTCAGGGCTTGTGTGATCTCCTTCGGCATGAAGTGGGAAGATTGTCTTCCTTATGCTGAATTCTCATACAACAACAACTTTCAAGCAAGTTCGGGCAAGGCCCCCTTTGAAATTCTTTATGGCAGGAAGTGCCGTACCCCTCTCAACTGGTCTGAAACCGGTGAACGTCAGCTGCTGGGTAATGACTTAATCACAGAAGCAGGAGAGATGTGCAAAGTCATTCGTGATAACCTCAAAGCAGCCCAGTCCCGCCAGAAGTGCTACTATGATAGTAAGCACCGTGAATTAGCTTTCGAGATCGGAGATCATGTTTACCTCCGCGTCTCTCCCATGAAAGGTACTCGTCGCTTCGGTATCAAAGGGAAGCTTGCCCCTAGATACGTGGGACCTTTCAAGATTGTCAGCAAGAGAGGCGACCTCGCCTATCAACTCGAGCTTCCTTCAAACTTTGCAAATGTTCATGATGTGTTCCATGTCTCTCAGCTTCGAAAGTGCTTCAAGACTCCTGACCGCACCGTCAACTTCGAGGACATTGAGCTCCAAGAAGATCTCTCCTATCGTGAGCACCCAGTTGCTATTCTTGAAGAGACTGAACGCAAGACTCGCAACAAGTCAATCAAATTTCTCAAAGTCAAGTGGTCACACCATTCCGACCGTGAAGCTACCTGGGAACGCGAGGATCACCTCCGTTCTGAGCACCCGGAGTTCTTTCAGTCCTAGATCTCGGGACGAGATCTTTTCATAGTGGTGGAGTGTTGTAACGCCCCAGATGTAACTTTCCCCATTTGTACTCCAACTCTTGCCGTTTCCGGTGTCAAGTTATATTTATTTCTCGGGTTCGGGTCTTTGTCTCCGTGTGTTGTTTTTCTTTTTCGTGCATCTCTTATCATGTCATCACGTGCATTGCATTTGCATACATGTTCATCTCATGCATTCGAGCATTTTCCCCGTTGTCCGTTTTGCATTCTGGCGTTTCGTTCTCCTCCGGTGGTCATTTCTACCTTTCTTTCTTGTGTGGGGTTTAAACATTTCCGGATTGGACCGAGTCTTGCCAAGCGGCCTTGGTTTACTACCGGTAGACCGCCTGTCAAGTTTCGGGTCATTTGGACTTCGTTTGATACTCCAACAGTTAACCGAGGGACCGAAAAGGCCTCGTGTGTGTTGCAGCCCAACACCCCCCAAATTTGGCCCAAAACCCACCAAACTCTGCTCCATGTCCTAGAGCGTTCGATCACGATCGTGTGGGCGAAAACCGCACCTCATTTGGACTCTCCTAGCTCCCTCTATGCCTATATATACACCCCTCCGTTTTCGGATCTCTCCCTCTCCCCGAAACCCTAAAAAAAATCATCCTCGCCAGATCCGCCGCCGACGGACGTGTCCGGGCGAGCCGGACAACGTCCGCCGCCGCGCCCAGCCAGCCGCCAGCCGCCACGTGGCCCTCCTGCCACCGCGCCCGCGCCCA